>NC_142071.1:27282500-27535000 GCF_059756535.1 Pantherophis guttatus | reverse complement strand
GAAAATGGTATAGATGGATAGACAATAGAAATAAAAATAGGTAATATACACAAGGAAGTTAAGGATTTGAGATTAAATGTACAAATATGTATATATTGCATATATTACAAATTGTTAACTCAAAGTATACAAAAATGTCACTGTCTGTTTGACCATGTACTAGAGTTATGGAAAAGAAAAACTACAATATATATATATATATATACACACACACACACACATATACAGGTGAAACTCAAAAAATTAGAATATCGTGCAAAAGTTCATTTATTTCAGTAATGCAACTTAAAAGGTGAAACTAATATATGAGATAGACTCATTACATGCAAAGCGAGATAGTTCAAGCCTTGATTTGGCATAATTTTGATGATTATGGTTTACAGCTCATGAAAACCCCAAATTCACAATCTCAGAAAATTAGAATATTACATGAAATCAATAAAACAAGGATTGTACATAGAACAATATCGGACCTCTGAAAAGTATAAGCATGCATATGTACTCAGTACTTGGTTTGGGCCCCTTTTGCATCAATTACTGCCTCAATGCGGCGTGGCATGGATGCTATCAGCCTGTGGCACTGCTGAGGTGTTATGGAAGACCAGGATGCTTCAATAGCGGCCTTCAGCTCTTCTGCATTGTTCGGTCTCATGTCTCTCATCTTTCTCTTGGCAATGCCCCATAGATTCTCTATGGGGTTCAAGTCAGGCGAGTTTGCTGGCCAATCAAGCACAGTAATCCCATGGTCATTGAACCAGGTTTTGGTACTTTTGGCAGTGTGGGCAGGTGCCAAGTTCTGCTGGAAAATGAAGTCAGCATCCCCATAAAGCTCATCTGCGGAAGGAAGCATGAAGTGCTCCAAAATTTCCTGGTAGACGGCTGCGTTGACCCTGGACTTAATGAAGCACAGTGGACCAACACCAGCAGATGACATGGCTCCCCAAATCAACACAGACTGTGGAAACTCCACACTGGACTTCAAGCATCTTGCAGTGTGTGCCTCTCCATTCTTCCTCCAGACTCTGGGTCCTTGGTTTCCAAATGAGATGCAAAAGTTGCACTCATCAGAAAAGAGGACTTTGGACCACTGAGCAACAGACCAGTTCTTTTTTTCTTTAGCCCAGGTAAGACGCTTCTGACGTTGTTTGTTGTTCAGGAGCGGCTTGACAAGAGGAATACGACATTTGAAGCCCATGTCCAGGATCCGTCTGTGTGTGGTGGCTCTTGACGCACTGACTCCAGCTTCTGTCCACTCCTTGTGAAAGTCCCCAACACTTTTGAATGGCCTTTTCCTGACAATCCTCTCCAGGCTGTGATCATCCCTGCTGCTTGTGCACCTTTTTCTTCCACACTTTTCCCTTCCACATAACTTTCTATTAATGTGCTTTGATACAGCACTTTGGGAACATCCAACTTCTTTTGCAATTACCTTTTGAGGCTTTCCCTCCTTGTGGAGGGTGTCAATGATGGTTTTCTGCACAACTGTCAGGTCAGCAGTCTTTCCCATGATTGTGATTCCTACTGAACCAGACTGAGAGACTATTTAAAGGCTCAGGAACCCTTTGCAGGTGTTACGGCTTAATTAGCTGATTAGAGTGGGACACTGTGAGCCTAGAATATTGAACCTTTTCACAATATTCTAATTTTCTGAGATGGTGAATTTGGGGTTTTCATGAGCTGTAAGCCATAATCATCACAATTATGCCAAATCAAGGCTTGAACTATCTTGCTTTGCATTTAATGAGTCTATCTCATATATTAGTTTCACCTTTTAAGTTGCATTACTGAAATAAATGAACTTTTGCACGATATTCTAATTTTTCGAGTTTCACCTGTATATATAAAATAGAATAACAGAGTTGGAAGGGACCTTGGAGGTCTTCTAGTCCAACCCCCTGCTTAGGCAGGAAACCCTACACCACTTCTTCTAGTCCAACCCCCTGCTTAGGCAGGAAACCCTACATTCACTTCAAATGGTTGTACACAGTAGTGGGTTCCTCTTACCTTTGCAACCAGTTCACAACCAGAAGCGTGCGTGTCCGTGTACTCGCTTCACGTGTGCACGGCACTTCTGTGCATGCACAGAGCATCTGTGATGACGTCTGGGTGCATGGGTGGAGCCTCCCACCACCACCACTACCGGTTCGCCCAAACCAGTCAACCATCAGATTCTTGGAGAAGAGATTCCATTGAAGTTTCTGGGAGGACTTAGTACCAGGGGTGAAATCCAGCAGGTTCTGACAGGTTTTGGAGAACTGGTAGCGGAAATTTTGAACAGTTTGGAGAACCAGCAAATACCACCTCTGGCTGGTCCCAGAGTGGGGTGAGAATGGAGATTTTGCAGTACCCTTCCCTCAGGAGTGGGGTGGGAATGGAGATGTTGCAGTATACTTCCCTCAGGAGTGGGGAGGGAATGGAGATTTTGCAGTATCCTTTCCCTGGAGTGGGGTGGGAATGGAGATTTTGCAGTATCCTTCCCCTGGAGTGGGATAGGAATGAGGATTTTGCAGTATCCTTCCCCTGCCACACCAAACAAGCCACGCCCAACAAGCCACACCACACCCACCAAGCCACGCCCACAGAACTGGTAGTAAAAAAAATTGAATTTCACCACTGCTTAGTACCCCTTCTTTCCAATTCATAGATAATTGTCCAAGGACTTCTCCTTTCTCTCCAATTTCAACAGCTCCCCACAAAGTGATTGGTGCTACATAATAATATGGATATAATAAGGTAAAGGTTCTCCTCGCACATACATGCTAGTCGTTTCCGACTCTAGAGGGCGGTGCTCATCTCCGTTTCAAAGCCGAAGAGACAGCGCTGTCCGAAGACATCTCCGTGGTCATGTGGCCGGCATGACTAAACACGAAAGGCGCATAGAACGCTGTTACCTTCCCACCAAAGGTGGTCCCTATTTTTCTACTTGCATTTTTTTACATGCTTTCGAACTGCTAGGTTGGCAGAAGCTGGGACAAGTAACGGGAGTTCACTCCATTACGTGGTGCTAGGGATTCGAACCGGCGAACTGCCAACCTTCGATCGACAAGCTCAGCGTCTTAGCCACTGAGCCACCACGACCCTTACGTGGATATAATATACATGGGAATTCAGGTTATGTGTCCCGGATCTGGCTCAGGAGTTTGAAATCTTACCAATATTAAAGCTAACTCATAGTCATGGCTGCATTCTTGCTTTTACCAAATAAGATTTTCCCCCCATCCCATGTCTAGCTTCTGAGATTCTTTACGGATTCTTTGGTGGCACAGCAGACTAAAGCACTGTTAAGATAACACCAGCTGCCTGCAATTACTGCAAGTTCAAATCTCACCAGGCTCAAGGTTGACTCAGCCTTCCATCCTTCCGAGGTAGGTAAAATGAGGACACGGTTTGTGGGGGCAATAAGCTGACTTTGTATAAAAAAGAACACCGCTTGGGGGGGGGAGCCAAAAGCCCTACTAAGCAGGTATATACAAAAGCATGAAGGCTATTGCTTAACGCATCGTAAGCCACCCTGAGTCTCCGGAGAAGGGCGGCATATAAATCGAACCAATAAATAAATAAATAAATAAAGCACTACAAGGAAGTGGGATGGATGCTTAATATTCAACTTACGCCGATGTGCCCTAGCTCAAGGGAAACCCAACTTTTGCGTGAAATGAAAAGTGAAATTACGTGAATGAATGACAAGGCATGATTTGGAGGAGGAGAAAAAGAGGAGGGGGAGAATTCCAGTGGAAAGCAAGATCTTCGGTTTCCTGTTTCCCTTTTATGTTAAGTTCTCATTCATGGTTTCCAAATATTCTGTGGGAAGGAAGAATGATTCAAACAGCTGTGGCCCAGGAAAGTTTAAAACATGCAAAGAAAAAAAAAAAACAGGGGGAATAAAATTTTGACACCAGAAGAAAGATAAGGAGTTTATAGAATCCTAGGGATGGAAGGGACTTTGGAAGTCTTCTAGTCCAGCCTCACCAGCCCAAGCAGGAGTCCTTTAAAAAATCCCATACAAATGATTGTCCAGCAATGGAGCACCCATAACACATGGAGGCAAGATGTTCCACTGATTAGTTGTTCTTACTATCCTCTTAATTTCCAGGTTGAGTCACCTTCTGACCAGCTTCTACCCATTGCTTCTTGTCCTGACCCCAGGTGCTATGGAGAATTAATTTGACGCCGTCTTCAATGTGACAGCCCTTCAAACAATGGAAGGTGCTATCCTGTCTCCCCTAAGCTTTCTCTGCAGGTGCTATTCTCCAAAGTATCTTCAGATGCTATTCTCCAAAGAACCTGAAGGCCGGACAAGAAGTAATGAATAGAGTAGAGTAGAGTAGAGTAGAGTAGAGTAGAGTAGAGTAGAGTAGAGTGGAGTGGAGTGGAGTGGAGTGGAGTGGAGTGGAGTGGAGTGGAGTGGAGTGGACTGGACTGGACTGGACTGGACTGGACTGGACTAGACTAGACTAGACTAGACTAGACTAGACTAGACTAGACTAGACTAGACTAGAATAGAATAGAATAGAATAGAATAGAATAGAATAGAATAGAATAGAATAGAATAGAATAGAATAGAATTTTTTATTGGCCAAGTGTGATTGGACACACAAGGAATTTGTCTTGGTGCATACACTCTCAGTGTACATAAAAGAAAAGATACATTCATCAAGAATCATAAGGTACAACACTTAATGATAGTCATAGGTTACAAATAAGCAATCAGGAAACAATATCAATATAAATCTTAAGGATACCAGCAACAAGGTTACAGTCATACAGTCCTAAGTGGGAGGAGATGGGTGATGGGAACGATGAGAAGATTAATAGTAGTGCTGACTTAGTAAATAGTTTGACAGTGTTGAGGGAATTATTTGTTTAGCAGAGTGATGGCGTTCAGGAAAATGGATGAAAACTAATCAAGGAGAGACCCAATCTAGAAGTAAGGAGAAATTCCTGACAGTGAGAACGATTAACTAGTGGAACGACTTGCCTCCAGAACTTGTGGATGCTCCAACACTGGAAGTTTTTAAGAAGAGACTGGACAACAATTTGTCTGAAATGATATAGGGTTTCCTGCCTGAGCAGGAAGTTGGACTAGAAGACCTCCAAGATCCCTTCCAATTCTGTTGTTCTGTCCTGTTAGTCTGTACGGTACTGTTCATTAGGCTAAACATACTTAATTCTCTTAGCTTAGTGCCTCATCCTTTGGTAAGATCCCTTACCAAAACCTTTTTGGACCTGGCATCCCAAAGGAAGTCCAGACAGATGGTTTTCAAATTCTCCCCAGTCACTAAGACGGTAAATTGAGAGGAATGTCTTGCTTCGTTATCCAATAGGTCAGGTAGAATCAGCCTTTATCTCCATTGGTAACCCCTGATGAAAAAAGAAATTGTACTTACTGATTGTGCCAAACTCTGCTGTCTTGACTCTTCGCCTTGGGGGAAAAAAAGAGAGAAACACAATCCATGTATTCACAACGAAATGATTTCAGACAAGAGAGTCAACCAAGACGTAGACATGTTCAAAGGGATTCATTTGTGTCACAGAGACGACCTTGTCCAGGAACATGAAGCTCAGGAAAAGTCAACAATTGGTTGAGGGTAGCTTTTCCCTACTAAAAGTTAAAGGTAAAGATTCCCCTCGCACATATGTGCTAGTCATTCCCGACTCTAGGGGGTGGTGTTTCAAAGCCAAAGAGCCAGCACTGTCCGAAGACGTCTCCATGGTCATGTGGCTGGCATGACTCAACACCAAAGGCACACGGAACGCTGTTACCTTCCCACCAAAGGTGGTCCCTATTTTTCTACTTGCATTTTTTACGTGCTTTCAAACTGCTAGGTTGGCAGAAGCTGGGACAAGTAACGGGAGCTCACCCCATTACATGGCGCTAAACTGCGGTTCAACTGCGCTGAAGGGCCTGGTGGCTCAGCAGACTGATAGCATTGTGATTAACACCAGCTGTCTGCAATTACTGTAAGTTCGAATCTCGCCAAGGCTCAAGGTTGACTCAGCCTTCCTTCCTTTCTAAGGTAGGTAAATTGAGGACCCAGTTTGTGGGGGCAATATGCTGACTTTGTATAAATATACAAAAAGTATGAAGGTTATTGCTTAATGCATTGTAAGCCGCCCTGAGTCTCCGGAGAAGGGCAACATATAAATCAAATTTAAAAAAAAACAAAAAACAAACTGCTGAACTTTTGATCAACAAGCTCAGTGTCTTAGCCACTGAGCCACCACGTCCCTTTTCCCAACTAGATCCTGCTAACTGTCTTGGATAGCAACTGGCTGAGGATGATGGGAGCTGTCCAACACAACTGAAGGATGGCCAATGAGAAAGTTGTGGAATGGGAAAAAGAAAAGTAAATGTGTCTTAATCTACTTAAGGGATATTACTTAAATAGATTAGGGATGGAAGATGTTGCTTTGGACAACCAATGTTAAGATAGTTCTTTGGAATCCCACATAGGTGGAAGTAGTAGTATTAGGCGATGGATGGATGGAAGGAAGGAAGGAAGGAAGGAAGGAAGGAAGGAAGGAAGTTTGGGTTCATGTATATATGAGAAAATCATTGACAGAGATTTCTAATTCTAATTGGATAGCAACTGGTTGACGATGATGGGAGTTGTCCAACACAACTGAAGGATGGCCTATTGAGAAAGAGTTGAGGATTGTAACCAGGTTGTAACATACAAAAAAACAAACCCCGCTCTTTTCATAGACTTCCTAAAGCCATCAGTTTGACCTTTTGGTGGGATCTCGCAGGCGGTTTTGACATTCTTAAGAATGACTTTCACTTTCCCAGCAATTGAAAACAACTCTGTCCAAGTTTAAGGCAACCTTGTGGTTCTGGGAAAGCAACTACAAAGGAAGCCTGGCAGGAAGAAGATGGATGTGGAGAAAACCAGAGCTGAATTTTTTTTAAAAAAATCAAATCACTTGAAAAAACAGAAATGTCCTATGAGGTGAAGATGGTCTGTGGTTTGCTCTTTCTTCCTGGCTTTCAATTCCTGAGGGGGAGGGGGAGGGGGAGGAGGGGAGAAGCAACTCACTGGATTGATGGTGGACCTTGTCAGATGGTTCATGGATGAATCACAACCTATGGTACAGTAGGTTCTTGGATGTCCTGTCCTTTCGATTGGAATAATTTTTGAAATACAAAGTTGATTAAAAGTTTGAAAGGAGGATAAAAACTGAGAAGGACCAATATTTGGATGGAAAAAAAGAGAAGAGAGAGAGAGAAAGATAGAGGAAGGAGGGAAGGAAGGAAGGAAGGAAGGAAGGAAGGAAGGAAGGAAGGAAGGAAGGAAGGAAGGAAGGAGAAACAGAGAGAGACAGAAAGGAAGGAAGGAAGGAAGGAAGGAAGGAAGGAAGGAAGGAAGGAAGGAAGGAAGGAAGGAGACAGAGGCAGAGATAGAGAAAGGAAGGAAGGAGAAACAGAGAAACAGAGAAAGACAGAAAGAAAGGAAGGAAGGAAGGAAGGAGAAAGAGAGAGAGACAGGAAGGAAGGAAGGAAGGAAGGAAGGAAGGAAGGAAGGAGAAAGAGAGAGAGAGAGACAGGAAGGAAGGAAGGAAGGAGAAAGAGAGAGAGAGACAGAGAGAGAAAGGAAGGAAGGAAGGAGAAAGAGAGAGAGACAGAGAGAGAAAGGAAGGAAGGAAGGAAGGAAGGAAGGAAGAAAGAAAGGAAGGAAGGAAGGAAGGAAGAAAGAAAGAGAAAGAAAGAAAGAAAGAAAGAAAGAAAGAAAGAAAGAAAGAAAGAAAGAAAGAAAGAAAGAAAGGAAGGAAGGAAGGACAGGAGTGAAGAACTCAAATGAAAAAAATATATAAAGAAGTTACTTCCAATTTTCCTTCACAGCAGTTATAAGTTAAAATATAAACTAATCTCTTACTTTATGGTTACAATACTGCCTACATTTTTTCTATAATCTATTATTTTTATTCTAACCCTCCAAACCATATGGCTTCATTCCTTTTCTGTTTTCCACAAAAAAAAAAGTCAATACTTATTTATCAAACTATTTATCTATTTATCAAACTATTTACCTATTTATCAAAGGAGCCTGAGTGGTGTAGGAAGCTAATGCCTCCTACTAAGGCAGCATTTAACATCCAGCTGTCTGCAATTACTGCGAGTTCAAATCTCGCCAAGGCTCAAGGTTGACTCAGCCTTCCATCCTTTCCAAGGTGGGTAAAATGAGGACCCGGATTGTGGGGGCAATAAGCTGACTTTGTATAAATATAGAAAAGTATGAAGGCTATTGCTTAACGCATTGTAAGCTGCCCTAAGTCTCCGGAGAAGGGCGGCATATAAAAATAAATAAAAATAAAAATAAAAAAATCAAACGTCTCATCTGTGTGAGATAAGAGGTTTCCAATCATCGTCAAACTTAGACAATGCCCTCTCCCTAATTCAAGCAGTCAATTTGGCCATTCCAGCAACTTCCATCATCAACATTCCATCCATTCCTCCATTCCAGGTAAAGTTGAATTTTTCCAACTTTCCGGCATATACAGGAAGTCCTCGTCTTATGACCTCAATGGCGGCCAAAATTTCTGCCGCTAAGTGAGACCGTTGTTAAGTGAGTTTTGCCCCGTTCTACGATCTTTCTTGCCACAGTGGTTAAGTTGAATCACCGCCGTTGTTAAATTAGTAACCCGATTGTTCAGTGAATCTGATTTCCCCGTTGACTTTGACTTATCCGAAGGTCGCAAAAGCTGCGATTAGATGACCTCCGGGACATTGCAGTCATCATAAATATGAATCCGTTGTCATGCAACTGAATTTTGATCACGTGACCGCGGGGAGGCTGCAACGATCGTGCGAAAAATGGCCATCGGTCCCCTTTTTTCAGTGTGCCGCCGTAACTTTGAACGGTCACTAAAATGAACCGTTGTAAGTCGAGAACTACCTGAACTAGTCTCGCTGCAGAACTGAAGAAGCTTCTTGGATGAGAAGGGAAAAGATTTCAAAGGGAAAAAAACAACGACGACAAGAAAAAACACTTTTGGGATGCCCTGCGCATTTTTTCCCCCACTCCTCCTCGCAATCCAGCTTCTCCAAAGACACAATAACCTTTTCTCCAAGACGTAAATGACACCTTAAGAAAACTGGCATGCTGAAAACCTACCGAGACCTCAATTCAGCTGCCTCAAAATTCGTTCCAGAACCGGCTGTGGTTTTACTTCCTGCCACATTTGCCGAAAGGCGTGACTCAGACCCAAAGCCCGGAGAAAACTTTGCTGGGACTTTAAAGGAACAGTACATGCAGTTTTTCCTCCTTCCTCAACCCTCCTCCGCCCCCCCCACAACTCTCCCGGCTTTCACTTTCAAAGAATATGGTTTCAATCACCATCCGTCATCATCAATGTTGCTCCCCTCTTTTTGGGGTGGGGTGGAGAGGAGAAGAAAGATCTCCTCCCCCCCCCCTTCCTCCCCGATGAGCAAGCGACATATTTGTGAGTTGATCGGCAAGCCAAAACATGCCCTTCTTCATTCATAACACGCAACCTGACTGCACGAAAACAGTTAGTTAGCGTGAATGAAGTGGGTGTGGGGCTTTCTCGTAAGATCTGTCAAAGCAAAGTGGCTGCCACACAACCCTTATCGAGAAGTTTGCAGCTCACAGACGTGATTGAAAGGTGCCACTCTTCTCTAAAAAAAAAAAAAGTAAAAAAAATAAGGTTCTACATTTAGGCAAGAAAAAGAAAATGCACAGGTACAGTATAGATCCGTGATGGCAAACCTATGGCACGCGTAGCCATATCAGTGGGCACGCGAGCTCAGCTCCGGAACGCATGCCTGCGCCAGCCATCTGATTTTTGGGCCTTCTGGCCCCACTCCAGAGGCCCCACTCCAGAGGCAGGTTGTTTCCTGCCTCCAGAGGGCCTCGGGAAGTGGTGGGAAAGGCCCGCTTCTCTCTCTCCCCAGGCTCCAGAGCCTTTCTAGGAACTGGGGAGGGCAAAAGTGACCTTCCCACCCCCTCGGAGGCCTCTGGGTGTCTGAAAACAGCCCATTTGCCAACTTCCAGTGGGACTGGAAGTTGGCAAATGGGCTATTTCTGGCCTCCGGAGGGCCTCCGGGGAGATGGGGAAGGCAGTTTTCACCCTCCCCAGACTCCTAGAAAGGCTCTGGAGCCTGGGAAAGAGAAAAATGGGCCACCAAGCTATCGCGTGCCAGGAGCAGGGGGAGGGGGTGTTGTGCGCATATGCACGGGGGCAGGGTGCATAGAATTATGGGTGTGGGCATGCGTGCGTGTGACCCCCTGCTCTCCCCCCATTCCTGGTATGCGATGGCAAAAAAGTTAACCATCACTGGTATAGGTGGTACTTTGCTCAATAGTAGTAACTGTGAGAGGGATCTTGGAGTCCTAGTGGACAACCATTTATATATGAGCCAGCCGTGTGCAGCAGCTGCCAAAAAAGCCAACACAGTTCTAGGCTGCATCAACAGAGGGATAGAATCGAGATCACGTGAAGTGTTAATACCACTTTATAAGGCCTTGGTAAGGCCACACTTGGAATACTGCATCCAGTTTTGGTTGCCACGATGTAAAAAAGATGTGGAGACTCTAGAAAAAGTGCAGAGAAGAGCAACAAAGAGGATTAGGGGACTGGAGGCTAAAACATATGAAGAACGGTTGCAGGAAGTGGGTATGTCTAGTTTAATGAAAAGAAGGACTAGGGGAGACATGATAGCAGTCTTCCAATATCTCAGGGGCTGCCCCAAAGAAGAGGGAGTCAAGCTATTCTCCAAAGCACCTGACAAGAAGCAGGACAAGAAGCGATGATGAATGGAAACGAATCAAGGAGAGAAGCAACCTAGAACTAAGGAGAAATTTCCTGACAGTTAGAACAATTCATCAGTGGGACAACTTGCCTCCAGAAGTTGCGAATGCTCCAACACTGGAAGTTTTTAAGAAGATGTTGGATAACCATTTGTCTGAAGTGGTGTAGGGTTTCCTGCCTAAGCAGGGGGTTGGACTAGAAGACCTCCAAGGTCCCTTCCAACTCTGTTATTCTAAATGATTCTAAATTCTATGCCGCCTGTTCGTGTATTTATTGATTTGCATTTATGTATTTTTATCCCACTTTTATTCTTATGTTTATAAATAACTCAAGGCGGCAAACATACCCAATACACTTTCTTCCTCCTATTTTCCCCACAATAATAACCCTGTGAGGCAAGCTGGGCTGAGAGAGAGAGAGAGATTGGCCCAAAGTCACCCAGCTGGCTTTCATGCCTAAAGAGGGACTAGAATACCCATCTCCTGGTGCTTGGCTGAAAGTCACCCTACTGGCTTTTTGTTCCTAAGGAGGAACTAAATCTCACAGTCTTGGTAGTACAGTGGTCTAAGGCACCCTGTTATTAAGCTGGTTATTAAGACCAGATGCCTGCAATTACTGCAGGTTCGAATCTCGCCAAGGCTCAAGGTCGACTCAGCCTTCCATCCTTTCTAAGGTAGGTAAATTGAGGACCCAGTTGTGGGGGCAATAAGCTGACTTTGTATAAAATATACAAAAGTATGAAGGCTATCGCTTAGCGCATTGTAAGCCGCCCTGAGTCTCCGGAGAAGGGTGGCATATAAATCAAATTTTTTTTAAAAAAAAACCAGTCTCCTGATGATTGGCTCAAACCAGGGGTCGGCAATCTTAAATTGACTCAATTTATTATTTACTGTTTATTTACTGTTTATAAAAAAAATTATTATATGTATATGAAATCTTAATCTGTTCACCGCCCTGAGTCCTTCGGGAGAAGGGTGGTATAGAAATTCAGTAAATAAATAAATAAATAAATAAATAAATAAATAAATAAATAAATAAATAAATAAATAAATAAATAGCCGAAGAGCCATTTGGACCTGATTCCCACAGAAAAGAAAACACCAGGAGCCACAAAACCTGGGTGGGCGTGGCCAACTCGACGTCACTCATTTCAACCAGTTGTCACGTTTCGATGTCATCTCAAATAAATTGCACTCCCAAACAATTAATCTTTGCTGAAATATTCCATTTATTGAGTACGACA
The DNA here is from genome assembly GCF_059756535.1 of Pantherophis guttatus. Taxonomy (NCBI): domain Eukaryota; kingdom Metazoa; phylum Chordata; class Lepidosauria; order Squamata; family Colubridae; genus Pantherophis; species Pantherophis guttatus. Next base: position 27,522,987 of record NC_142071.1, on the reverse strand, counting down.
GATCTGGCCCTGACTTCGTCGTACTCAAGAAATGGAATATTTCAGCAAAGATTAATTGTTTGGGAGTGCAATTTATTTGAGATGACATCGAAAACTGACAGATAGCCGATACTAACCCTCTGACCCCCAAACCCTTCCCTTTCCGTTCCCCAATTCTCTTCTTCTCATTGGCCATCTTCCAAGTCAGTCTCCCCAGTTTCTGACCTCACCCTACAGGAATGTTCCCCCCCCCATCCCATCTCCTAGGGGATATTATCTACAGAGAAAATAAGTAGGTGAAAAGTCAAGCCTCGTCTTTTTATGGCAGCATCAGAATGCTGACACCAGTCACATGACCACCCCCCCAACCATGCCTATCCAGCCGGTCATTAGGGCAGAGAACCGGTTGTTAAAAAACACTGGGAACCACAAAACCCTTTGGGCATCCTTCTCTCCCTCCCTCCCTCCCTCCCCCTCCTTCTCTGCATCTCTCTGTCTCTCCCTCTCTCTGTATCTCTCTGTCTCTCCCTCTCTCTGTATCTCTCTGTCTCTGCCCTGCCCACTTCTCCATCCCCCGCCGTCGCCCTTTCCTTCTCAGGCCAGGCGAGGAGTGACTGGAAGGGGAAGGCGATGGGCGCAGCCAGCCAATGGTGGGATCACTTGACAGGGAGTCACAGCAGAGGGCCCAACGAGCCGCATGCGGCTCTGGAGCCACAGGTTGCTGATCACCCGGTCTAGGGCCTCCTACTTGAGAAGGGGGTTGGGCTAGAAAACCTCCAAAATCCCTTCCAGCTCCATTCTGATTACCTCTCCATAATAGTCCTTTCTCTTTCCTCCCTTCCTTCTGAGGAAATGACAGTGTTGGCACCCACCCAACTGAGGTTGAGTAGCAACGCTCCCAGTTTCCCTTCTTGGTCCCCCCCAACTGGGCACAGACATTTGTCTCCTCCGTTGTGCCTCTCCCAACCCTCACTGCACACACTATGGAATGCGGTCACGTTGCTCCAAAGTGAAGTGCAAGTGATGACTCAGACGAGGTTGTAAAATGAAATCCGCAGGCAGACTGGGAGAACGGAAAACCGAACCTTTTCTCAGCCTTCTTCCTGGGTAAAAAGGGTGGAGAATGGAGATGAAAAAAAAAAAAGCTCTGTGGCCTGAATCATTTCCGGAAAGGGGGAAAAAAAATGTTATATGGAGTAACCGGGTGATTAACCCAGGAGCCACGCTTGACTCAAATGGGAAGAAGCTCACAAATGATTCAGTTTTTGTTTTGTTTTTGTTGAAAGGAAGAAAATGATAAAATCTCATGCCAGTAGATGTTTATGAAAGCAACCTGTTGCCAAAAATGGGTGGATGAATTCTACTTTAAAGCCAGGGGGAAGTTCTTATTCATTGATTCATTCATTGATTCATTGATTCATTCATTGATTCATTCATTCATTCATTCATTCATTCATTCATTCATTCATTCATTTATTTGGTTCGATTTATATGCCGCCCTTCTCCGGAGACTCAGGGAGGCTTACAATGAGTTAAGCAATAGCCTTCATACTTTTGTATATACCGGCTTAGTAGGGCTTTTGCCCCCCCCCCCCCCCCCCCGCAAGCGGTGTTCTTTTTTTTTATCCAAAGTCAGTTTATTGCTCCCCCTAATCCGGGTCCTCATTTTACCTACCTCGGAAGGATGGAAGGCTGAGTCAACCTTGAGCCTGGTGAGATTTGAACTCGCAGTATTTGCAGGCAGCTGGCAGCTAAGTGCTACTTTAACAGCACTTTAGTCCGCTGCTCCACCAAGGCTCCTTTTACTTCTCTTGCATGCAAAAAAAGATTCACTGATGAGATTACCTAGTTTGGCAATGAAACATCTACAAGAAAAGTAAACAAGCTCAGAGAGCACCAAGGACCCCACAGTCCTCCCCCTCCTCCTCCTCCTCCTCCTCCTCCTCCTCCTCCTCCTCCTCCTCCTCCCCATAGACCCCATTTCTTTCTAGCACTGATGATCCTGGTTTGACAATGAAACATCTATAAGAAAAGCAACCAAACTCCGAAAGCACCAGGGACCACAAAGATGACAAAAGGTAGAAATTGTGTTAGGAGAAAAATCAAGGAGAATTAGAAAAATTCCAAGGGAAAAACTTGTGGAATGGAAAAAAGGAAAAGTAAATTTGTGGATTCGCTTAAATACATGAGGGATGAAAGCTATTGTTTCAGACAACGAATGTTAAGAGAATTCTTCTTGGAGTCCCACATAGGTGTAAGTAGTATTAGGCCATGAAGGAAGGAAGGAAGGAAGGAAGGAAGGAAGGAAGGAAGGAAGGAAGGAAGGAAGGAAGGAAGGAAGGAAGGAAGGAAAGAAGGAAGGACAGACGGACTGTAAGTAAGTAAGTAAGTAAGTAAGTAAGTAAGTAAGTAAGTAAGTAAGTAAGTAAGTTTGGGCTCATGTAAGTATGAGAAAGTCATTGAGGCATATTTCTAATTAAGGAATCAAGAAGAGTTTTTAAAGATTAAAGTCCTAGGCAACTGATCACTCATTTGAGAGCCCTTCCATGCCACTTCCACTGCATCACATTGTATTGCACTGAACACGAACCATACAAATAACTAAACAATAAAATAGAACACAATCAACTCATAGAAAGAAGAGTATCAATATGTGAGTGTTACTTGTTACCATATTATTATTGCCCATTGAAGCCAATGGCCCAGAGCATGAAGTTCAGTTCTGATATAATTTTTTTAAAAAATTCTTAATAGAGCAGGTCAACTTCACGGGATGCAAAAACAGAAGGCAAAAAAAAAAGGATAATCGTCTCCTCAAAGAGGAATCAACAGATCTAACTTAAAGCCACTTTTTGAGATGCCTTGCTCGGCAATGCTGGAATTGTGCCAAGAGTCGCCTTCATCCAAGCAGATTGCTGGTCTTTAGCCTTCTACAGGTGTGTCCCCAACTCCTGGTCCATCTCTGCCTAGCAACCCGTTTGAAAGCAAGCTTTCACGAGGATGTCCTAACTCTTCCATTTCTGGCACGGATAACAGCGAAGCTATTGTTTGCTTCGGTTGAAATGATCTGAGTTTACCTTGCTAGTTTAATGACCTCAAAGAATAGTTGAGATAAGTGTAAGAAAAGAAAAGAAAAAAAAAATCAAGGTAATTTGCGGTGCTTTCTATGCTAAAGGGAACTTAAAAAGCTTCTAGAGGAGATAATACAGGAACCAATAAAGGGAGAGCCAGAGCAATTTTGACTAGGGATTCCAATAGAAAATTATACAAAAGATATACAATATTTAACACTACATATATTAACAGCAGCTCGCATAATATATGCGCAGAATTGGAAGAAGGAATGTCCACCAACTGAAGAGGACTTAATTAAAAAAAAATCCTCGAATGCGCAGAGACGGACAAGTTAACAAAGGAAATTAATGAAAGAGAGGATACAGATTATTGTAGAGTGTGGCACAGATGGTATGATTGGTGGGAGAAAAGGAAAAATGAAAAAAAGGAGTAAAAGAAAAAAGAGGGAAAGGGGAAAAAAAGGAGATTGTGTTGCAGATCAAACTATAGTATAGTCGATATAAAAGGAAGTTCGATTGTTTAAGCAGATTAATGAAAAAGTTAGAATATATGTAATAATAAGAAAGGATCAACTTAAATGAGCTGATGACAACAGAAAAATGATATGTACATAAGTGTTGTATGTTTTGTGTTTTGTGTTTATTTTAATGTGTTTAAAATAAAAAAAAACTTTTTATTAAAAAAAAGAAAGAAAGAAATGATCTGAGTTTACCTTGCCAGTTTAATGACCTCAAAGAATGGTTGAGGTAAGTCTAAGACAAGAAAAGAAAAAAATCAAGGTAATTTGTGGTGCTTTCTATGCTAAAGGGAATTTGGCAGTCCCATTGCCCGGAGGATTATTGGTTGCCCTCTCCCCTCTTTGCAAGAGCTTTATAGCTCCTGCTGCCTTAAGAAAGTTCAAAACATTCTTAAAGATCCATCTCATCCTGGGCACCCCTTTTTTTTTTTTGAACTATTACCATCTGGCAGACGGTACAGGACAATACAAACAAGGACAAATAGGCTGAAAAACAGCTTCTATCCCAGAGCAGTAACTATATTGAATTCTACGGTATAGTGCAATATTAATGCAACATCAGGGGTTTTCAATTCAATTGCATAGAATGTGAAGGATGTGTATTTGTGTTTTATTTTTATAGTTACAATGTACACTGAAGATGGCATTTAATTTCATTGTATGAGGTGTAATGATGATAAAGTAAAGGTGGGGCTGCTGGGGGTTCGCAGGGGTTCGGGAGAACCTCTAGCTAAGATTCTGTGCAGTTTGGAGAACCCCCAAATCCCACTCCTGGCTGTCCCCGCCCACTCCACCTTGCCCCTCCCAGGAGTCCCTACGCGGTCTGCTTTGGATGCAGGTAAGTGCGGGGCAGCTCGGGGAGGGCAAAAAATGGGCCTACTGGAAGTTCAGGAAGGCCAGAAACAGGCCCATTTCCAGCCTCCAGAGAGCCTCTGGAGCCTGGGGAGGCCGTTTCACCCTCCCGGAGGCTCGAGAAAAATCTCTGGAGCCAGGGGAGGGCAAAAATGCACCACCACCCCGCCATGGTACAGGAGGCCGACTAGGCCATGCCCATCATGGCCACACCCACCCAGCAACCGGGCAGAGAACCCCTTTGTTGTGGCTCCGTTACCTGAGCCTGTGTCATCGGCAGGAGAGGACTCTGAGAGTGAAGGAGAGGAGTTGGCAAGGCCTCCCTCTCCAGGACCCTCCTCTTTGGCAATGCCTTCGGTGTCCACCGAAGGGCAAGAGATAGGGCCGGGGCCAAGCATGTCCATGCAGGCACAGGTGGACAGTGATGAGAGTAATGAGTCTTGGCTGGATCCACGCCAGCGTCGCAGAGATAAGCGTGCGCAACAGAAGAAAAGGCGTGCCCGAGATTAGGCTGAGTCACTGGACCACACCCCACAGGGTATAAAGGGGAGCGTGGTGGCCAGTCAAGCCTTGTGACGAACAAAGCTGAAAGCTTCCACGCCATTCTGCATTGCCAGACTTTTGCTATAGACTTTGCTGGATTATCTTTGGACTTGATTTACTCTGTAATTATTGAGCATTTTACTTTGATGTACCAGAAGCGGAGAGAAGTTATCTCTTCCCTTCATAAGTAATAAACTCTTGGCAGGCAGCCACTAGGTTGCTGCCAAGTTCCGTTATCATAAGGAAAAGGATTTTGTCGGCTGGTTTGGTTTTTAACTCTTGGACGTCTGTTGGTGTGTGTGCGTGTGGGACGGGGACAGAACATGACCTGGAATTCCAATCTCACTATAGGGTACCTGAGGGCTGTTAGTACACACTATTGCTAGAATCGTATTGGGTGAGAAGAAGGAGGAGATGCAACAATGACTCACTTGATCACTTGAAAGAAGGGAAGAGTAGAAGACCAGGCAAAGCTTGGGGGTGGAGTCAGGTGAGTAATCAGCCTAGAATCATTACATTCCCACAAACAATTTAAGTCCAACCCCTCTTGAATTCCGTTGACTCTTCTCTAGCACCAATTTTGTGCATTAGGTGACTAGATTGTTGTCTATAAGAATGACCAATAAACCATCTTACCTGTAAATCTATGTGTAGTCCCGATTCTTCTCATCTTGAAGGGGGCTAGTCATACATGGATCTTGCTGGGTCCAACTTTGCTTTCTTCCATGATATTATATTTTCATACTCATAAGAAAGAGAGCTCCCCTAGGTTCCCATTCACCTGGAAGGAGAGAAGAGGAGGTGCAATGTTAGATTATCACAGCCTTGGTGGAAAATTGAATTGTGGGGAATCCTGAACCAAATTCTATTTCAAAAAAGTTTAGCTGGATACCATTAAGTAAGTCAGATATAGTTGGCCCAACCTTTAGGAACATTAAGTTAACAGAGGGATACAATCAAGATCAAGTGAGGTACTAATACCACTCTATAAAGCCCTAGTAATGACGTGGTGGCTCAGTGGATAAGATGCTGAGCTTGTCAATCGAAAGGTCAGCAGTTCAGTGGTTCGAATCCCTAGTGCCGTGTAGCGGGGTGAGCTCCCGTTCCTTGTCCCTGCTTCTGCCAACCTAGCAGTTCGAAAGCACGTAAAAAATGCAAGTAGAAAAATAGGGACCACCTTTGGTGGGAAGGTAACAGCATTCTGTGCGCCTTTGGCATTGAGTCATGCCGGCCACATGACCACGGAGACGTCTTCAGACAGCGCAGGCTCTTCAGCTTTGAAACGGAGATGAGCACCGCCCCCTAGAGTCGGGAACAACTAGCACATATGTGCGAGGGGAACCTTTACCTTTTTAAGACCACACCTAGAGTACTGCATCTAGTTTTGGTCACCACACTATAAAAAAGATGTTGAGACTCTAGAAAAAGTGCAGAGGAGAGCAACCAGGATGATTAGGAGACTGGAAACTAAAACATATGAAGAACGGTTACAGGAACTGGGCCTGGCTAGTCTAGTGAAGAGAAGGACCAGGGGAGACAGGATAGTAGTCTTCCAATATTTGAGGGGCTGCCACAGAGAGGAGGGGGTCAAACTATTTTCCAAAGCACCTGAAGGCCAGAAAAAGGAATAATGGATGGAAACTGACCAAGGAGAGATTCAACCTAGAAATGAGCTGGAACTTTCTGACAGTGAGAACAATCAACCAATGAAACAGAAGCTGCCTTCAGAAGTTGTGGGAGCTTCATCACTTGAGACTTTCAAGAAAAGATTGGACTGCCATTTGTCAGAAATGGTGTAGGGTCGCCTGCTTGAGCGGGGGGTTGGACTAGATGACCTATAAGGTCCCTTCCAACTCTGTTAATCTGTTAAAGGAGTGTGGTTAGAATTATGCCTCATATTCTGAAATATGCTTTTAAAGGTCATAGTAGAAGCATCATGAAAGAGCAGCCTGAAGCCAAGAAAGTGGCCGTGATATCATTCAATTTTAGGATATGATTCAGAAAACCGGATTTGATGTGGTTGGATTTTAGGGTCAAAATTGTGAGCTAAGAATCACCTCTGGAGGGCAAAGATGCATTGCTCAATGTTCCCAGTCTTACAAAATAATAATAATAATAATAAATGTTCTAAGCTGCTTAAAGAAGAAGAAACAATGGAGAATGAAATGCCTCGCTTAAAAGGCAGCGCCTCTCAGGATAAGGTCAGCCCCGTGGGGTTCAAGAGGGGAAAATGCATCGCTATTGAAATATTCTGCGCTGTGTGCACTTCAGTATTTGCAAACAGTCCTACTTTTGGAGCCTTGTGTGACTGACCCAGGAATTCCTTGACCTGCGAGAGCTTAAAAGGGGCTACGAGTACAGATAACCTTATTGAATTCAAAACGAAAGTCAAATCCACCAACTTGGGATGTCTTAGCAACCACGTTTCCCCCTCCAGCATTCAGACCCTCGACAGCTGCATTGGTAACTTGCAAAAAAGGAGGTGGGGGAGAGGAGAACTTTCATTTGATCTAAGGTCATTCGAAATCACTTTCCCCCCTTTCTTTCAGCCTTGGCCCCAAATATTGACATGCCCATTTATCTGTGCCCATGACATTTCCTCTCCTCTTTATAATCTTCTTGGCAAATAATGGCGGCTAATCCATCATCTGCACAAATACACGAGGGTGTTTTCAAGTTGCTAGGAACTGCCCGCTCACAGACGAAGGGGTCAACAGAAACTCTATTGGCTCAACCTAAATCCTCCACTTCACCCTGAAAAACACAACGGCTCGAGTGTTGTGGGTGCAGCCGCCCAAGGACCCCTCGACAGAGGTCTGCATCGCGTGCCAAATAAAGCCCCTTCTGAGATGCAATGGAAGAGTTGCAAAACCCAGGGTGGAAAAAAAAACAAACACCAGTGTAAAGGGCTCTTGATGCTCTCTGAGTTTGCTCGTTTGCTTGCAGACATTGATGATGATACCTAGTTTGGGTCACGAAACATCTACAAGAAAACAGCCGCGCTCAGAGAGCACCAAGAACCAGGGGTGGGATTAAAAAAAAAATTACTACCAGTTCTGTGGGCGTGGCTTGGTGGGCGTGGCTTGGTGGGCATGGCAGGGGAAGGATACTGTAAAATCTCCATTCCCACCCCACTTCAGGGGAAGGTTACTGCAAAATCCCCATTTCCCCCCGATCAACTGGGACTTGGGAGCCAGAGAATAGATGGGGTCGGGGCCAGTCAGAGGTGGTATTTAGCGGTTCTCCGAACTACTCAAAATTTCCGCTACCGTTCTCGAGAACTGGTCAGAACCTGCTGAATACCACCTCTGCCAAGGACCCCATATTCCCCTCCTCCTATTCATCTCAATAAACCCCACTCTCTTTTAGCATTGATGATGTTACCTATCTCACTCAGTGGCTCGCTCGCCCCACCCACACAGCCCAGCTGATTTCTGCACCTCGCCCTTCTACTCATAGCGGCTGCCTGAGAAGGTGTGCTGGAAGCTGCGTGCATGAAATCAGCGAGTGTTTGAAACTGCGCACGCGTGCTCACATTTTTGCTTTTTTTTTTCTTTGACCGGATGGTGAAGAAGAGCTAAAGAAGCTTCTTGGAGGAGAAGCGAAACATCTTCAAAGAAAAGAAAAAAAAAGAAAGAAAAGAAAAGAAAAACCAAGAAAGTGGACTGCCATCTGTCAGAAATGATGTAGGGTCTCCTGCTTGGGCAGGGGGGGGGTTGAACTAGATGACCTACAAGGTCCCTTCCCACTTCTCCAAATTGTTCCCCAACACTTCTCCAAATTGCTGGAAATGTAAATTTTATAAAGGAACTTATTACCACATGTGGTGGACCTGTCCAAAAACAAAACAATACTGGCAAAAGATTAGAACACAAGTAGAAGAAATCACACAACGAAGATTAGAAATGAGACCAGAAACCTTTCTTCTAGGTATAATAAATGGACAATATGAAAAGGAAATAAAATATTTAATCATCCATATATTAACAGCAGCACGAATAATTTTTGCACAAAATTGGAAGAATAGTGACACACCGACAGAAGATAGAGTAATTAATAAGATTATGGAATGTGCAGAAATGTACAAAAGAATTACAAGATAAAGAGGAACATGATTATTATCTAGTATGGGAAAAGTGGTATACCTGGTTGAAAAATAGAAAAAGGAAAAAAGAATAGGGAGTAATTGGAGTTACAGAAACAGGAACATAAATCGCTAACATAAATTAACAATGAATCATAAAGATAGATATATGAGTAAGATCAAACAGGGAAGAGTCAAAACACAAATAAGAACATACATTACTGTTGTTTATTTGACAATATATATTTGACAAAATGTATATTTGAAATCTTTGTTTACATGTTTTGTTCTGTATGTTTTGTTGTCACTAGTTCTGTTTTGTTTGTACTTTTAAACAAATAAAAAATTATTTAATTTAAAAAAAAAAGAGTTAAAAATGGAGCAACGACATTAGAAAGTATTGCAGGCAAAAGAACACTCCGGATCATATAGGTTGGAAACATGCGGATGGGACATTCATCTTGCAGTGGTGAGGATTGATTATCAACATTTGCATTCTGCTCCAGTGAAACAACTTCAAGCAGGCATGTCAATTTATACACCTTTATGGCCGATGTTATACGATGCATGGAGAACTGAGTCGGAATGCAAGATCACAGGGTTTTTTTGCAGTGTGGTTTCCTCCCTTTGCACCTGTTATGTCTTTTTCAAGGACACTCCTTATTTCTCGATCTAGGCCAGATCCTGCATTTTTGACTTTGAAAAAAAAAAAGAACTGCAGTTGGATAACCCTTCAGCTGGGCCAAATTGAGATAAGGAACCTTTGAAATCCAAGAGGCCTGTTTTGAATGTCGATAACATGGAAGGGATCTCGCCCTCCCTGGCTAATTTCAAACAAGATACTCTTTGAAAACAAGTGGCGAGACTTTTTTGTCTTTCTCTAAGCCTTTTTAGGCTTCCAGGATACCATGTATCTCAGTCTCTTGTCTCCTTTTTTTTTTCTAGGTTAAAGGTAAAGGTAAAGGTTCCCCTCACACATATGTGCTAGTCATTCCCAACTCTAGGCGGTGGTGCTCATCTCCGTTTCTAAGCTGAAGAACCAGCACAGTCCGAAGACGTCTCTGTGGCCATGTGGCCAGATGACTAAATGCCAAAGGCGCATGGAATGCTGTTACCTTCCCACCAAAGGTGGTCCCTATTTTTCTACTTGCATTTTTTACATGCTTTCGAACTGCTAGGTTGGCAGAAGCTGGGACAAGAAATGGGAGCTCACCCCCTTATGCGGCACTAGGGATTCAAACTGCCGAACTGTCAACCTTTCGATTGACAAGCTCAGCATCTTAGCCACTAAGCCACCGCATCCCTCTTTTTCTAGGTTAGACATACACAAAAGTCAAGTTCTCGGCTTCAATCATCTACCCTTCTTTTATTTTCTAAGAAAGCCTACGAGGCTCAGAAGAATTCTGTTTTTTTAAAAAAATGGTCCCAGGGGCAGACATTTTGCTTTCTAGCAATTCAGCTTCCCATTTCATTTTTACTTAATCTTTAAAAAATTAAACTCGGCTAAGACAGGAGGGTTTAAGACTTGATTGCCTAAGTCTAAGACTTGAGGGCACATGTCCTACTCCACAATGTCAACACATGATTTGGTCTTGATTGTGGGAAATGCCACATTGTGTGAAATTTCACATTTTTCGCAAAAAGAAATCCCCGCCTCCAACTCCAGGGATTCCTAGGCAAAGTTAGATAAAAACCATTTCCCAAATTTTGCAAGTTCAGAGTGTGTTAGTATAAACCAAGAAGAAATAGATCTAACTGAATCGGAATGGTATAACCCATTTTTTTCCAGACTCTGTGAAATTTCAACCTGAAGATTGAACTTTGATACAATCAAAGCTCCTCTTTGATTATTCAACCTACAAGTTGAATAATCAGATTCTCTTTGAAGGTTTGATGGAGTTTTTGCACTGGATGCTTTTACTGGATCGCATCACAAATTCAGTTTAAATTAATAATTCAAATAGAAATGCAAATTCAAATTGGATCTTTGATTTGCATCCTTCTAATTCAGCAAGGAACTGAACTGGTCTCGGCTCAAAAAGCTAAGCACGTTTAGGTTAGATTCATGCTTGGATGGGTGAACTCCAAACAATTCTAGGGCTTATGCTTGGTAGGGTGGTTGAAAGAACATTTCAGCAGAAGACAACAGCAAACCATTTCTGGACTGTTGCTCAGCCTACTACAGAGATACATCTCATCTGGGATCAAAAATACAAATTAAATAAATAAATAAACAAACAAATAAATAATCAAGTGAAAAGAAATTCTACCTTTTTGTTTTTAATGTAGAAAAGTTTGCAAAGAGCCTGAAAGCTTGCTGAAATATGCAAGGTCCCAAATGTTCATTTCTTTTGACTGCCATTATTCCCATAATAACAATGCTATCTCCACTATTGTAGCATACGCAGCCTGTTCAGCTTCCAGTTAAATGTGAATATTCGCGGTTCCGCCACAACGCAACAAACTCTCTGAAAAAAACCCAAAGTAAATTATAGAAAACTTATTTCAACTAAGGCTTTATTGTTGTTTTACAGATTTCCTGTTTAGGTTCACGTTTCTTAAGGCTTTGCAACAAAGGAAGGGAAAAAACCAAAATAAGCGTTAAAAGTAGCTTGCCTATCAAATAAACGATCCAATGTGTTTTAGGTTCTTTGGACATTTCTAAAATAGTTCCAGGGAGAAAGGATTTTCTTCCCTTCCCTTTTCTTTAAAACAACCCCTTCCCTGACATTCTGATCCCTTTAATAACTTCCTGGATGCTTTGGAATTTTTGACCAAACGTTTCATATTATGAATCATCATCATCATTTGCTACGAACTTCTTCCTATCTTCTGAACTCTAAACGTACCTTTACCACCCAATGCATGCTAACTAACATTGTTTAAATTTTCTCTGTTTGAATTGGGGAGTATCCACATTGCAATGCCTTAAAAAAAAAAGCAGATCCCTATGTATCATTTGAAATGGATACAGGAATAACCCTGGTCAAATTAGACACTGGGGAAAAGCAGGACGGGCAGGAGCGGTGGTGGGATTCAGCCGGTTCTGTCCGGTTTGCACAAACCATTAGCGGTGACTGCGGGAGGCTGCGCCCACCCACCTGGACACAATGCGTAACTACTGCGCATGCACAGAAGGCCGTGCCCATGTACAGAAGTGGCGCGTGTGAGTGAATCGCGCATGCACACACATTTGTGAACTGGTAGGGCGGTAAGTGAATCCCACCTTTGGGCAGGAGGCAGCTAATAGGTTCTCAACTGGTCTGCATTTCCCCCCCAATTTTCAGCCCGAAAGTGGTTCTGCAGGGGGTTTGAAGGCCACAAAGTATGCAGGTGGGTGCCATTTCATTGCCACCTAGTGGTAGGAGTAGGAAAGAGAATGGAAAAAGATGGAGGATTCAACCTACTTGCTACTTTCTTTTTTTTTTAAATAAGCAACCATTTAATTCATAAAATATGTAGTGATGTATAAGATGTGCTGACGCCACACTCATAGACAATTTAAAAGAATTAAATTATGGAAAGGAAACCTACTAGTGATTCAATATTTCTTGGCAATGTTAGTATTGGTGACAGTATGTTGGTTGGAACTTTATTTTATTTTATTTTTCAATTTTTATTTATAAGTACAAACTAAACAGAACAATGAAACGTACAAAACATAAAAACATATAAACACCCATTTCAATACATGTCCAGTTTGTCGCAACTGTAATATACATTTCTCTTTGTATTTTGACTCTTCCTTATTTGGTCCTTCCCTTTTGTCTAGCTACTATTGATCTTTGTTAACCTATGTCTGTTCTTTGTTTCCATCATACTATATTTGGTCATTTTGTTTACTTCCTATTGCTTCATCTCTTTCCTATCATTCAACCAACTATACCACTTTTCCCATACTAAGTAAAAGTCATGTTCTTCCCTATTTTGTAATTCCTTTGTGAGTCTATCTAATTCCGCACACTCCATAATTTTATTGATTACTTTACCTGGTGTTGGTATATCACTACTCTTCCAGTGTTGCGCATATAGTATTCGTGCTGCTGTTACCATATGTATAATTAAATAGGTTGTTTCTTTTTCATAGTATCCATTCGCTATGCCTAATAAGAAGCTTTCTGGTCTTAGTTCTATCTTTTGGTGTGTTATTTCCTCTATTTGTATTTTGATCCTTTGCCAACATTGTTTCGCCATTGGGCAGGTCCACCACATATGGTAATAGGTGCCTTTGTGGTGGTTGCATTTCCAACATGTTGATGGCGTGCCGGGGAACATTCTTGCCAATCTGGCTGGTAGCAAATGCCACCTATAAAACATTTTATAGAGATTTTTTTTTTTAGGGTACAGACATTGCTACTTTCAAGAAGGTTATGGTTAGCAAGAAACTGTCTGCAAGGAAGATAAATCCTTCCATTCCCCGCTATCCTGTCAGAGCTGAAGAAGCTTCTGGGATGAGAAGCGAAACCTCTTCAAAGAAAAAAAAACAAGGAAGCCCAGTTGCCTCCTGAAAAAGCACCTTTGGGACAACCGTGACCTGGATGACGGAGAATCTCTACAGAAGTGGTGAAAGCGGGTGGGCGGAGCCTCGTGCCGCCATCGCTACCGGTTCTCCAAACCACCTGCCAAAACCGCTACTGGATCGCCCGATCCAGTCCAAACCGGGAGCATTTTATCCCTGGGTTGGTGGCCACTGAGAATCTCATCATCTGAGAATTTTTTTCCCCCCAACTTCTATTAAAAGAAGTGCTAACCACCCCATTTTAGGATCGTGAATTCGGTTAGTTTATGCGTTGTGTAAAGAAGTACTTCCCAAAATGTCATGCCATAGATTTGCATAAAGTGATTATCATAGTGGTATAATTTTAATTTTAATCATTTCTCTAAGGATCCATAGTGTGTGCTACAAGAGTCACACGTTGGCTCTGTTCAGGGGCGGGCTTCAAAAATGTTAGTGAGGGGTTTTCTGGCTGGTTGCTGGGTGGGCGTGCCATGGTGGGCATGGCCTGGTCAGCCTCCTGCACCATGGCAGGGTGTATGTTTTTTTGTCCTCCCCGGGCTCCGGAGGCAACGGCGAAAACGGCCTCCCCAGGCTCCAGATGCCCTCTGGAGGCTGGAAACAGGCCCATTTCTGGCCTTCCCAAACTTCCGGTAGGCCCGTTTTTCACCCTCCCCAAGCCTTCATGCATGCCCTGCACTTACCTGCATCCAAAACGGGCCGCATGGGGACTCCTGGGAGGGGTGGGGTGAGATGGGAGGGGCCAGCCAGAATTGGGATTTGGGGGTTCTCCAAACTGCACAGAATCTTAGCTAGAGGTTCTCCCGAACCCTTACGAACCCCCAGCAGCCCACCTCTGGCTCTGTTTTTCTTCATTTTGCTCTCCAACATGATCCCAAGATCATTTTCATAATCAACAGCTGCCCATTTGAGGTATATCTGAAGCCAGGCCTCCATCTATCTGTTTGTTTGTTTGTGGGTGAATCACTTCACACTTCCATTGAATCACAAAATTCCATTTCGCTGACCTTTAACTAACTGGATGAGTTCACTATGGGACTTCTTCCAATCCTTTTTATTCCAACCATCTTCAATTGTTTGATGTCCGGAGCAAACCTGACCCTTTTGTTGCTGTTTTTTCTCACTTTGGATTATTAATGATAAAATTAAAAAAAAACAAAAAAACAGCCAGACTCTTAATATAGAATCTCACCGATTTTTGCATTCCTGGGCTAATTCTTCACCTCCTGTTCTTTAATTACAAAGTCAGACCGGAATCTGCCCTTTTATCTCATGCCAAGTTTACTCACAATTTTGAGGAGGTATTTGATCAAAAGCTTTTAAATGCTCCAAATGCAATATCTATTGAATCACCATCCTCCTCCGGATTGCTAACGGTCAAAAGGTCAAAATGATACGGACAGAGGACTCATTTTAAACGGAGGAAATCTTGAATTCCAGACTGCTTTAAGATAATATTGCTGCAAACCAGTTGAATTGTCATTGCTGCCGAGAGAATCGATGGCGTAGTAAAACTCAACATATATTATTATTATTATTATTATTATTATTATTATTATTATTATTATTATTATTATTTAATCTTTAGTGAGATTCACAGCCTTTGAGGCTGGTTAATAGCTCAGCAGCTCGAGTCCTAACCAAGGACCTAGGAACTGTTAAGGTATCGTCGGAGGATGTAAGCTGTTCCGAGTAAGGTGGTTTTTTGTAGAGTCAAAATGTTCAAGTCCGGCAATTTTAGAATTTCTAAATAGCGGGGTAGCCCTTTGGGTATTGCTCCAAGGGCTCTAATTACAATCGGGACAACACACGATTATTATTATTATTGGTTAATCTTTAGTGAGATTCACAGCCTTTGAGGCTGGTTAATAGCTCAGCAGCTCGAATCCTAACCAAGGACCTAGGAACTGTTAAGGTATCGTCGGAGGATGTAAGCTGTTCTGAGTAAGGTGGTTTTTTGTAGAGTCAAAATGTTCAAGTCCGGCAAATTTAGAATTTCTAAATAGCAGGGTAGCCCTTTGGGTATTGCTCCAAGGGCTCCAATTACAATTGGGACAACACATGATTTCTTCTTCCACAGTCACTCAGCTTCAACTACTACTACTACTACTACTACTACTACTACTACTTCTTCTTCTTCTTCTTCTTCTTCTTCTTCTTCTTCTTCTTCTTCTTCTTCTTCTTCTTCTTCTTCTTATTATTATTATTATTATTATTATTATTATTATTATTATTATTATTATTATTATTTTGATGAAACAGTGGAGGCCATGCTTGGTAGGGCTAAAGAAACAAGTTGAAAATAACAGCATGAATTTTAAAAATGAACAGCCCAACGCTCTTCTGCGAGAAGGCAGCAATCAAAGCTACAAGGATAGAAAAGGCTTGGGAATAGAAGTTGATTAAAAACTAAATATAAATATAAATCAGCAGCGTGATGTGGCTAACCAGAGGACAAATGCAATTTTAGGCTACATCAACAGAGCATTTGGAGCTGGGTTCTATCCAGGGGTGGGTTCTAAAATTTTTTACTACCGGTTCTGTGGGCGTGGCTTATTTTGTGGGCGTGGCTTGATGGTCATGTGACAATTCTTTAGGATTTAGCAGAGGTACTGGTCTACCAGGCTTTTAACTGCTTGCAGAGCTGTACCGGTCTACTCATTTGTTTTTGGAGGCACCGGTCTACCCATTTATTTTTGCAGGCATCGGTCTACTCATTTGTTTTTGGAGGCACCGGTCTACCCATTTATTTTTGCAGGCATCGGTCTACTCGTTTGTTTTTGGAGGCACTGGTCTACCCATTTATTTTTGCAGGCATCGGTCTACTCATTTGTTTTTGGAGGCACTGGTCTACCCATTTATTTTTGCAGGCATTGGTCTACTCATTTGTTTTTGGAGGCACCGGTCTACCCATTTATTTTTGCAGGCGTCGGTCTACTCATTTGTTTTCTTTTAACACTGATCAGCTGAAGGGTGGCCCTTTGAAGCCCCGCGGCAAGAGTTTAAACAGTTTTTTTCCCTCTAGCCGATCAGCTGGGACTCAGGAGGCAGCAATAGATTGGGGGTGGGGTCAAATAAAAGGTGACATCATATTGTCACCGCTACCGGCTCGACGGAACCGGGCGGAACCAGGAGGAGCCCACCACTGGTTCTATCCAAACAGAATACATTTTTAAAAAATGTATTTTATGAATCACAGTAAGCCATAATTTCCACTTTCCTCTGTTTGGGCAGTATCTCAATCAGCAGCGGGTTTCAGATATTCTTACCACTGGTTCATCCCGCGCGCGCCTTCCAAACCGGGCCTTCTGCATGCTCGCTCTGCACACACCTTCCGTGCATGCGCCGGCCTCGAAAACATGACTAAATAGGACGGCATTGTATTTGGGCTGGTGGGCAGGGGTGGGCCCGCCTGCATTCACCACTACTGGTCCCAACGAGCTGAATTCCACCTCTGATCTCAATTCTGGAACAGGTTCCGAAAAGAATCCCCAGAAAGATCAGAGATAAAACTTTGGGAAGAGAGATGAAAAGACGTAATAATGTTTAGCTGTGAGAAAAGACTGAAGCACCACTCATAAGGCCACTCTCTTAAAAGAAATTAAAGGATTACCAAGTGAATGGCCCAAATCTGTGTTTTTGATTTTGTTTTGATTTTTAAACTCATTCTGGAGTACCGGGGATGAGAAAATGATTTGAAGTTTCAGCAAGGCATATTCTGACTGAATGTTAGGGGGAAAAACTTTCTAAAAGTAACAGTATTTTAATAGTAGAAGAAGAGTGTGAACAGTAGAGTTTTGAGGAATACATCAAGATTTAAGCCTCTCCTTCAAGCCAAATTAGACAGCAAAGCTCTCAGAGAATATTCATGCCCAACTTGCAATTGTCAGGTTCCGATGTCATCTCAAATAAATTGCATTCCCAAACAATTAATCTTTGCTGAAATCTTCCATTTATTGAGTACGACAGATCTGGCCCCGACTTTGTCGTAGCCGATACTAACCCTCTGACCCCAAACCCTTCCCTTTCCGTTCCCCAATTCTCAGCGTCTCATTGGCCATCTTCCAAATCAGTCTCCCCAGCTTCTGACTTAAACCCACAGGAATGTCCCCCCTCCCATCCCGTCTCCTAGGGGATATTATCTACAGAGAAAATAAGTAGGTGAAAAGTCAAGCCTTGTCTTCTCCTCTTTATGGCAGCATTAAAATGCTGACATCAATCTTTTTTCTGGATCATATGACGGTTTTGGGAAATGGGCACCATAGAGAATTTTAATCACGTGATCATGAGGAGGCTGCAATGGTCATAAGTGTGAAAAATGGTCAGAAGTCCATTTTTTAAAAAAATGCCAGTGTAACTTCAAACTGTCACTAAAACATAAACTGTTTTAAGTCAAGGACTACATGTATTAAAAACCTACAGCCCAACGGGGTTTCTCACCCCAATGGCTGAAAAACATGGATTTTCAGGGAGGTAAAACCCGCTCAGTACCACGAGGACAATCAACTTAATTGTTATTATTTAACCCCGTGGGGCCTGGCGGTGGAGAAAATTCATCCTGCCCAAATCAATAGATCAAATGAATTATGAGTCACTTAAACTGGACTGGTTTGAATGACCCTCTGGAATGATCAAATTTCTCGGGGGAAATGGCCCAATGTAGAGCTCAGAAATGCATATTTTCCATCACAGGTTACACTGAATTTGGAAAACTCTCTGTCTCTAGACAGACAGAACAAAAACAGACCAGGTTATGGGGAAACATTCCTTTAGCCCAAGGGTGTCAAACTCAATTTCATTGAGGGCCGCGTCAGAGTGGTGTTTAAACTCCCTGACGGGAGGGGGTGGGGTGAATGTGGCCAGGGTGGGTGTGGACGTGGCCAGCTCAATGTCACTCTTGTTGGGGCACGCGTGGTGGCCCGAGCACTCTGCTAGCGAAAACAGATGCCCGAGCTCCGTTTTCAGCAGGTGAAAATGGAGCTCCATTTTGTTATGTTATGTTAATTTTATGTTAATTTTAATCTGTTTCAGCGAACTGGTTGTTCCAAGGACTGGCTGACTTCGCTCACCCCGCTCCGCCCTCGCAGGAGTCTCCACGCAGCCCATTTTGGATGCCAGATAAGTGTAGGCACGGAGGCTCAGGAAGGGCGAAAAATGGGCCTACTGGAAGTCTGGAAATGGGCCTGTTTCCAGCCTTCGGAGGGCCTTCGGTGCCTGGGAGAGGCCGTTTTCACCATCCTGGAGGCTCCAGGAAAGCCTCTGAAGCTTGGGGAGGGTGAAAACCGGGCCTACTGGAAGTACCAGAAATCCAGAAACAGGCCCATTTCCAGTCTCCGGAGCCCAGGGAAAGCCGTTTTCACCCACCTGGAGGCACCAGGAAAGCCTCTGGAGCCTGGGGAGGGCAAAAAACGGACCTACCGGAAGTTCCAGAAGTCTGGAAATGGGCCCATTTCCGGCCTCCAGGAGGTGCGCGAAGCGAATCAGTTGTTACAACCAGTGAATCCCACCATGGCTTGGGAGCCCGTTTTCACTGGCAGAAGCACTGCAGGCCAGTCCTTCACTGTTTCCAGGGAGGATCCATGGGCCAGATCTAAGTACCCCACGGGCCGGATCCAGCCCCTGGATTCATGGGCCAGATCTAAGTACCCCACGGGCCGGATCCAGAATTTGAGACACCCCTGCTTTAGCGCAACCGCTAAGTCTCCTCAACTGTCCATTGGTGTTTAGATTGGCCCAGACTTTCGTAATTATCCATCATCTGTAAGCAAACCAGTGCCTTCAGTTTTCTTTAAAGCAGTCAGTCCTTTGATTAAAAGGTGAGCCTTAACAGCTCCGATTATTAACCTGAAAGGTTTACTTCGCAGGAGAATGAATAGCACAAATTTGCTAATTATTGCTATTATTTATAATTGTTTAATGAAGGGGGAGAATAATATCTTAAATGTCAAAGTTCCTATTTTAATTGCCTCAAAGGAGTGATGGAGATCATTATGTTGATCCTAGGGGGCGGGAGAAATATACATAAATCTTATTTTAAATGCTCCAGGGAAATCTGAAGATATATTTAGAAAAACACATGGTCTTCATATTGTTACGGTGGGTGTGGATGGCACAAAACCCCCAAAACTGATTGGGATTTCATGATAAATAAGCTTTTTACAGTTTGAGGTTTACTTCGATAATCTGATTCATTAACAACGGAAGATGGGTTGCAATTCAACAAAGGGGGTTTTGTTTTCATTTTTAAAATGAAAAATCAGCACAACAGGAGGCAGTTTATTCCTCATCTGTGCCAAAATTATTACTTACTTCAGATGGCTTTTGTTTTTAAATGATTTGCTGTTGCACATCTTAAATAAATCATCTATAACTTACGCGGGTGGCTTGATTCACCAAAAAGGGGAACAAAATAATTGAAATGTATACATATGCATATATATATATAAAATCTCCATTCCCTCCCTAATCCAGGGGAAAGTTACTGCAAAATCCCCATTTCTTCCCGATCAGCTGGGACTTGGGAGGCAGAAAATAGACGGGGGCGGGGCCAGTCAGAATTTTTACTACCGGTTCTCCAGAACTGGTCAGAACCAGTGGTGGGTTCCTCCCGGTTTGGCCCGGTTCGGCTGAGCCGGTAGCGGTGACAATATGACATCACTGAATCGGTTCTCTTTGTTTGGGAGCTGCCCCCCCGCCCCTGCGTTATTCTTACCTTTTATTTGGCCCCGCCCCAATCTATTCGCTGCCTCCCGAGTCCCAGCTGATCGGCTAGAAGGAAAAAAACTGTTTAAACTCTTGCCGCGGGGCTTCAAAGGGCCGCCCTACAGCTGATCAGTGGTAAAAGACAGTGTGGTGGTAGACCCGTGCGCTCCAAGAACAAATGGGTAGACCGGTACAGCTCTGCAAGCAGTTAAAAGCCTGGTAGACCAGTACCTCTGCTAAATACAGAAGAGCCTTGGTAGTACAGGGGTTTAAGGCACCCTGTTATTAAGCTGGTTATTAAGACCAGGTGCCTGCAATTACTGCAGGGTTCGAATCTCGCCAAGGCTCAAGGTTGACTCAGCCTTCCATCCTTTCTAAGGTAGGTAAATTGAGGACCCAGTTTGTGGGGGCAATAAGCTGACTTTGTATAAATATACAAAAGGATGACGGCTATTGCTGAGCACATTGTAAGCCGCCCTGAGTCTCCGGAGAAGGGCGGCATATAAATCAAATTAAAAAAAAAAAAAAAACGAAAGAATTGTCACATGACCATCAAGCCACGCCCACAAAATAAGCCACACCCACAGAACCAGTAGTAAAAAAATTTAGAACCCACCCCTGGTCAGAACCTGCTGAAACCCACCTCTGGCTGGGAGTATGCACAGAAGGCGCATGCACAAACAAAGCACATGCACGGAAGGCAGGTATGTGCACGGTGAATCGGTAGCAACATAATGTGCAACCCACCGCTGCTTCCGGCCCATGTGAGCTCAATCAGAAATTAGAACTCAAATGTAAATCAATGTATGCCATACACACCGTACAAATGCATGGGTTTTATTTTGAAGGCAACTGCTTAATTTTTTCAATTTGCATGCCTGTTTTCTCTATGCACCTTCCCGAACTTTGATGGTTCAGCCCTCCACCACAATTCCACTTTCTCGTAAGGCCCTTTTGGGAAAACGAACCTCCCATCCCTGAATGCTTCCTTTTCTCAGTCTGTAGAACTGTTTGAACAATATCGGAGCCTGGCTTTCCTCAGGCCCAATTAGATGTCCCCGCTTCTACCCGTGCCCCGCCTCTCCTACAAAATCAGAGCTCGAGCAACCTTCAAACGGAGCCTTTCTCTTGGCAAAGGTACAGCATCCCCAAACAGATTTCAGAGCTGGCCAATGAAAACAAGCCCAAAATTGCTGAGCAAAGGGTTCTGTGGCCAAGATCGGCTTACATTCCCCTTGTCGGAAGGAAACGTGAGGCCCCTTTCTCTGGGGCACACATACAGAAGGGAAAGCGGACTTCGCTGGCTTTTAAGAAGCCATCAGGATTATGACATAACACACCCTCCCCCACCCCCCACCCCAAAAGACCTTCACAACTTTGAACCTTCAGATGCTAAGGCCTACAATCATTAATAGAGCAATTAAGACGATTAAAGGGCTAGAGCGCTAAAACATATGAAGGATGGTTGCAGGAGCTGGGTATGGTTAGTCTAGAGAAACGAAGGACTAGGGTGGGACATGATAGCTAGTCTTCCAGTATTTGAGGGGCTGCCACAAAGAAGAGGAAGGTCTCGATTTATTTTCCAAAGCACCTGAGGGCAAGACAAGAAGCAACAGATGGAAACTAATCAAGGAGAAAAGAAACCTGGAACTAAGGAGAAACTTCCTAAGAGTGAGGACAATTAACCAGTGGAATCGCTTGCCTCCAGAAGTTGTGGGTGCATTGTCCAGAATGGTATAGAGCAGTGATGGCTAACCTTTTTGCTATCGCGTGCCGGGAAGGGGGGGCAGAGGAGGTTTGTGTGTGTGCATGCCCACACCCATAATTCTATGTGCCCGCCCCGTGCATATGCGTGTGACCACCCCTCCCCCCTGCTCCTGGCATGCAATGGCCTAGTTTTCTTTCTCATCTGGCTCCAGATCCTCTCTATGCATCTGGGGAAGGCTAAAACAGCCTTCTCCACAACCTCGGAGGCCCTCCGGAGGCCTGAAACGGCCTGTTTCCCAACTTCCAGTTGGACAGGACATGACTTTTTTTGCTGTCCCCAGCCTCCAGAGACTCCTAGAGAGGCCTCCGGAGGGTTTGCCATCACGGGTATAGGGTTTCCTTCCTGAGCAAAGGGTTGGACTAGACCAGTGGTCCCCAACCTTTTTATCGCCGCGGCCCGCTGAGCGCACGCAGGGATGGGGGCACGGCCCAGGAGCTTTTGCGCAGGCCCATTGCGCACGGCCCAGGAGCCTTTGTGCTGCAGCGTTCCTGTCCCCCGGCCGCTGCGCGGCCCGGTGCCAGGTACTCCACGGCCCGGCACCGGTCCGCGGACCGGGGGTTGGGGACCACTGGACTAGATGACCTCCAAAGTCCCTTCCAACTATGTTATTCTATGTTGTGACACTATTGTAGAAAAAATTCTTTTAAAAATTAAAAGAAAAAAGCCTCTGATTATCGCGCGGCTCAACTGGGCATGAGGGGAGGGGGTTAGGGATTTTTGCTACCGGTTCTCCGAACCACCTGCAGCCATCGCTACTGGATCGGGCGATCCGGTCCGAACCGGGAGCATTTCACCCCTTCCTCCTTCCCTAGACTCACTCACTGATACTTTTGTCTGCCTATCTCTATAATCCAGCATGGCCTATCTGAGCAGGCTTCTCCTAATTTTAGTTCCCGCTTCATTACAGTTGGACCTGTCACCTGAGTGCAGAAGTTTCGCTTTGTTTGTTCAAGAAGACTTCCTTCCTTCCTTCCTTCCTCGGTATCCTCAAAAGCGATCGCTTGCTTCTCTTGCAAAATACCTTGTTTTAATTGTTCAATAATACACGTTTCCCCCCATAAGCCGGCCTTGTTTTCAAAGCAATAAAGAGAGGCAGCCCACCCCCTTTTCCCCACACTCCCTTGCCATCAATATTGCTAGACAAAGCATGGTTTTTTTATTGGGACATCTGAGGATGGGCTTGGCAAGGAAGACTTTGGCCTCCAAAGAGAATGAGAGCAGAAGGCCGAGATCAGTAGCCATGCCGCCTTGCCTTTGTGTCTTGCACTCTCATTGAACTCCGACTTTGATTGAGGTGGGCAGATAAACGTGGAGACAATAATCCAAGAGATTTCATACCAGCTCCAGAGAAGGGAAAGGGAAAATCACCATGACAACATGGCTGAAAAGGGGGAAACGGGCCACCAATATTACTCTGGCGAGAGAAACATATGCTTGCAGGAAATGAGTGGGGGTCCAAATTTAGATTTTCATCAGTTGGTTGCCCTGATGCGTGGCCCAAAAGAGTAACTCCTTTTGATTTTCTCCGGGGACAAAGTTACGGGCTTACAGTGGCGTAACTGAGATCAGGATATGGTTGATAGCTCTCAAAAGACAACAACATCCTGGCAGATGGTCTTTGCATTCTGATTCAGAGGCCACGAAGCCAAGGGACTTTGTAAACCTTTGATTACTGACCGATGCATTCGTTTGGGGGGGAGTCACAAAGGTACAAAAACTCAGCATGGGACAATTCTCGTCATTTTCTCATCTTGCTTTTCTGGGGCAATTTTCTTCTCCTGGCTGTTGGCCAACACCTCTAGCCTTGTTAACTTTTGTGTTGTAGTAAAACACCTGCAGCTCCTTCCGTGTGAAAGCAAGAGAGGGAGAGGGACGGGGAAGGGGAAAAAAAAATCTGCCATGGGTTGGAGACAAGGATCCCATTTATTCTTTTGTTCCGTTTTAAAAATGTAGAAAGGACGATCTGGCCTTTCTTCATTGCCTTGATCTGACAGAATGGGCCGCAAAATGAAGACACTTGAAACACACCCAACAAGCACTTTTCGGAGTGCATATACGTTCTGTGTGTGCCGGTGTGAAAGAACGGGTATTTTAGGCAGTAGAAATAAATATATACAGATAGAAATATTTCAGGAGAGTAACAGAGTCAATATTTCAAATTCAGAGGAAGTCTGGTAGAACATCAACTTTAAGCTTGGAAGAAAGTAAGCATCAATGTCTCACTTCCTTAGGTTGCAAGATTGTTGTACATATCTAAAGCAGAGATGTCACCCTGCCAACAAAAGTGCATATAGTCATGGTGTTCCCAGTTGCAATGGATGGCTGTGAAAGTTGGACCATAAAGAAGGCTGAGGGCCAAAGAATGGAGGCCTTTGAACTCTGGTGCTGGAGAAGACTCCTGAGAGTCCCTTGGACTGCAAGGTGATCAAACCGGTCAGTCCTAGAGGAGATCAATCCTGACTGCTCTTTAGAAGGCCAGATCTTGAAGAGGAAACTCAACTACTTTGGCCACCTTATGAGAAGGAAGGACTCACTGGAGAAGAGCCTAATGCTGGGAACGATGGAGGGCAAAAGAAGAAGGGGACGGCAGAGAACGAGGTGGTTGGATGGAGTCACTGAAGCAGTCGGTGTGAGCTTAAATGGACTTCAGAGGATGGTAGAGGACAGGAAAGCCTGGAGGAACGTTGTCCATGGGGTCGCGATGGATCGGACATGACTTCGCAGCTACCAACAACAAGTGTCTATGTCTCACTTCCTTAGATTGCAAAACCGTTGTACATATCTTTACTATTGGTCAAGGCCACTTTAAAATGTGTGGACTTCAACTCCCAGAATTCCCCAGCCAGCATGGAATTCTGGGAGCTAAAGTCCACACGCCGTAAAGAAGCCAAATTTGAAAAGTGCTGACCTATCCTGATCTAAACATTAATCCCTTTGTTTTTGGTCCTTGCTTGTTCCTGGTTCGGTGATTCCTTGCGTTCATTGCAATTCAACATCCCATTTCCACTCCAGGATTGTATTTTGACAAATACACATCATCCACACTATCTTCTATTTTATTTTATTTTTTTAATTCATTTTTTTTTCTAGAAAATAGGGTGGGGGGGAAACTATTTGGATTTTTTTCTATTTGATGAAAGCGCTATTTTCATGTAGTCCCAGTCCTTCCACCCCACAGAGAAAGATTCATATGTAGCACTTTTTAGGAATTTCTGCAAGAGAAAAAGGAGAGGAGAGGAGCTAAACCACAGGGACATTGAACATTGCCATCTACTGGATGGAGGTTGTATATGCAATCATTACAGATTTTTCCCCAGCTTAATGTCTTCCAAATGTTTCAATATATGATTGCTGCAGTGGTGGGTTGCCCCCAGTTCGGACCGGTTCACAAGAACCGGTAGCAAAACCAGTGGGAGGCCCCGCCCGCCACCCCGGATGTCATCATCGGCGATGTGCACTTCCGAACCGGTAGTAAAAGTAAGTAGAACATGGCTGGACTGCTGAAATCAAAATACAATGAGGCAACAGTTTTTGAACCAAAATACCTCAAATAGGTTAAATTACAGAATGCATCCAAAAATCTTAGACCCTCAAGGGAATATTTGGGAAAGTTGTGGCTACTTCGGTGATACTGGCGGCTGCTGCAGCATAGATGGGCCGCTTCTGCAATCCTATGATCTTCATTTTCAACATTCTGTGACAATTTCCCAGTCGCTCTCACAATCCCTTGCTCCCTCTCCCACCCGGCAACCAGCCACTTTCCCTTCTGCTGGGAAGAAAAGGGAATTAGTTTACAAACAGGGCACTAAAGATTGGAACTGATTGGCTCATAGAGGACAAGGGATATAGAAATCATTCATTCTATGTAAGTATCAATCATAATTCCATCGGTTTCATGTCATTCAACACGTGAAGGTTGCCAATATCTCTACTTTTATTTCATTTGAAATTTTCCTGACCTAAGAAAGTCTTTTAGCTTCATCTTGCAGACAACAAACATGCACATTATATGTCCCAGGGGTGAAATTCAAAATTTTTCCCTACCGTTTCTGTGGGCGTGGCTTGGTGGGCGTGGCAGGGGAAGGATACTGCAAAATCTCCATTCCCTCCCCACTCCTGGGAGAAGGAAATTGCAAAATCTCCATTCCCACCCCACTCTGGGGCCAGCCAAAGGTGGTATTTGCCAGTTCTCTGAACTACTCAAAATTTCCGCTACCGCTTCTCCAAAACCTCTCAGAACATGCTGGATTTCACCCCTGTATATGCCCTAACCTTCAAAAGTATGCATTATTTTTTGCATCTGATGCTGAAAACCATTTGCTTGTGTATATTCCCATCTACTCTTGTGTGCCATTGTTGACCCAAGACAACCTGACAAAAGGCCCTAGAATTACGCAATGCTTTATAGGTCCCCAATCGTGACAAAGATATCTACAAAACACTACTTTGAATCAACTTCACAAAGCGTTGGGCATGAACTGTGATGCTACAGAACAGAACAGAGCAACCACATCCTTTGCCGGAGAAGATGAGTTCGTATGTAGGACCAGAAGTTCATTTTCCAGTGAAGTGAAGAGATGGAAGACTTGTTTCAAGTTTGATTCAAGTACAGCACCTTGCATCCTTTGAAGCAGGAGTCCCCAAACTTTCGGACGTCAGGGACCACTAAATTCATAATTTTAAATCCCGCGGACCACTAATATGATCTGCCTAATGACTGGCTGGATGGGCGTGGCTAGGTGGTCCTGTGACTGGATGGGCGTGGCCAACTCCATGTCACCCACGTCAAGGGTCACTTCGCTGGCCTCTACTTGCCCCTCCCCTCCCAGCCACTCTGTCAGCTGCCTGCCTGCCCGGGCTCCTTAGGGCCCCAACAGGAAGCAGTTGTTGGAGCTAAGCAGCCACCATGAGAAAGAGTTGGCAAAAGAGCTCAGTTCAAATTGGATCTGGCTGAGAAGGAGGCTCAGCAGAAGCACCTCATTGAGGACTAGGAGCATAGGCTTTCCAAGCAGAGAGAAGACCTGCAGGAGTGCAAGGCCAGATACCGGCGCCTGGAGGCTCAGCAGGCTGAGATGGTCAGCCAGTTCTAGGCCATGATGCAGTCCCACTGGAACGAGGCCCTCCAGCTCTTCGCCACCAGCAATGCTTCCCTCCAGCCTTCGCCCAAAGCCCCTCACCAGGAGGCCGAAGCAGACCCCAAGTCAGAATTTCTGCCTCCCTCTGCCCCACACAAAAAGACCCCAAGGGGGAGACGCTCTGCAGCAGCACAACAAAGTAGAGCCGAGGTGGCGCTTTGGTTAGGGTGCAGTACTGCAGCTACTTCAGCTGACTGCTAGTTCAGCAGATCAGCGGATCAAATCTCACCAGGCTCAAGGTTGACTCAGCCTTCCATCCTTCCGAGGTGGGTAAAATGAGGACCCAGATTGTTTGGGGCAATATGCTATTTAGTATACTGTCTTTGGTGTAAGCCTCCCAGAGACCTTGGAGAGTGGGCGGCATAGAAATGTGAAAAATAAATAAACAAACAAACAAACAAACACACACACACACACACAAAACCTTCATTGCACGTATCCAGCCCGGGGGCTGTAGTTTGAGGACCCCTAATTTAGTGCAATATAAACAGTGCAAATAATTTTTCCGCGGACCCCCAAAATTTTCTCACGGACCACCCAATTGGTGACTTCTGCTTTGGAGACAGTACTTCGCTGCACCTCATTCACGTCAAGAATGATGAATGCTGCCTTGGCACCTCGTTTCATATGGTTGGACGAGAAATCTATGCCCAGTTGTGGCAAATCCTTGATAACAATATCTCTAGATTACTTACACGTGCTCTAGAAAGCTGGAAACCGGTTGTGAGGGGACTCTTGACTGAGGCGCAGGGGCATCTTTTCGCATTGTTCCATCTCAGGTCTGCTGCGAAACACCTAACAATGGAACAGAAAGGACAGGTGTGTTATAAATTTGCAGCAAAACAGTCTTGCAGCCTGTTAAGGATGAACAGGTTTGTTGTCTTCAAAAAGACAAAGAAAAGAAACCGCCCAAAATAATTTCTCTCTTTTTTTTTAAATTTTTATTGAAAATTATTAAAAAATACCAAAGAGAAAATATAGCAATAAAGACAGGATTGCAGAAAATAACATAATACATATAGAGTTTAGAACATCAGCTTGCGCCTGATAATAGCACAAACCTCCATTATGGCAAAATCATCAAAACAGAAGGCGTGTCCAAAAGAAAGAATTCCCAACTACCATACAATATTCCTATAAATATTTATCCACAATCATATTGAGATTATTATTTTACATTCTTCTTAAGGTTTCTTTCTTGCAGCCAAGCATACCACCGGTCCCAAATCATATACTGCCCCGATGCTTGTCTATCTCGCAAGAGACCGGTAAGTTTGTCTGTTTCTGCACAGTTCATGATCTTTGCGATTAACATAGCCTCCGATGATATATTTTTGGATTTCCATTCTTGAGCGAACGAGATCCTGGCTGCAATAATGATGTGGAGAGCAAGATACCAATTAAATTTATTTAAATTATCTGGTTTCATGCCTAATAAAAACATTTCCAGGTTCAATTTTATCCTACACCAAATAATTTCTCCACAAAATGGGTGGGTTAGAATTCACCAGAAGATTCAATTCCATTTCTCACAGGTTCAACAGAGACCTAGCTGTCTTCACACACAGCGTCCATTCTGCAACTTTTCATTCACTTCTGTTCTCCTCCTCCTCCTCCTCTTCCACCACCTCCTCCTCCTCCTCCTCCTCTCCCTCCCACCCACTGCAATAGCTACATATACAGTAACTACAAGTAAGAGGCAGCCCAAAACTTCTAGAAGAATTAAAGGACTTTTCCTGCCCTGTGGAATGCTCTCTGCCAGATATTCAGGTTGGCCAGAGGTAGTATTCAACAGGTTCTGACAGGTTCTGCAGAACCGGTAGCGGAAATTTTGAGTAGTTCGGAGAACTGGTAAATACCACCTCTGACTGGCCCTGCTCCCATCTATTCTCTGCCTCCCGAGTGCCAGCTGATTAGGAGGAAATGGGGATTTTGCAGTAACCTTCCCCTAGATTGGGGAAGGAATGGAGATTTTACAGAATGTCCTTGGTTCCCAAGAGAAAGTATTTTGTTTTGGCTATAAAACCCCAGCTATCTCTATTCTCCCACTCCCTATCCCACAGCTCCAGTGGGGCAACACCGAAGCCTCAAAATGGCCTCAGTCAGGTCAGCTTCAGGGTTGACGTTGGGATGGTTGTAAACCAGACCTGATTTTACTATCTTCTCAGCAGCGTTCATGAAGCAAACATGGCAGTCACGAAGTGAATGCCGCAGTCTTTAAGCAAATGCTAGGTCATTAAGTAAATCTATTGTTTGCAGTGGGGCAGTTTTTGCCGAAAAGCAGGAAGTAAATGCTGGTTGTAAGCAGCATTTGGGGGATCTGTGGTAACTTTGAATGGACGCTAAGCAACTGGTTGAAAAATTGACCACTACCTATATAATACTCTTTTTCCAGGACTATATTCTGTACTGATAAAGGAGAATATTTGTAGCTCAGGATTGAAGTCTGAGATCCTTGGTGCTCTCTGAGCTTGGTGGCTCAACAGCACTCCTCAATATTCTATTTCTATTTCTATTTATTTGATTTGTATACCGCCCTACTCCCGAAGGACTCAGGGCAGTGAACAGCCAAACAATAAAATACATAAATACAAAAAATTTAAAAACCAGATAAAATCGAATTGAACAATTTTGGCCCAGACAAATTAAAACACCCCAATTATTTAAAAACAGATTAAAATTTAAAATTTTCATATTAAAAAAGAGGGAAAAGATTAGGCCAAGCCCGCCTGGTGGAATAAAAAGGTCTTCACAGCGCGGCGGAAGGTGCGCGGATCCGGGATCTTCCGTATCTCTGGGGGGAGCTCATTCCAGACAGTAGGTGCCCCCACAGAGAAGGCTCTCCCCCTAGGGACCGCCAGTCGACATTGTTTGGCTAACGGCACCCGGAGGAGTCTCTCTTTATGAGAGCATACCGGCCGGTGGGAGGCTATTGGTGGTAGTAGGCGGTAACCAGGTTCTAAGCCATGGAGCGCTCTAAAGGTGGTAACCAAAACTTTGAAGCGCACCCGGAAGACCACCGGGAGCCCGTGCAGCTCGCGCAGGAGAGGTGTAGCACTGATGATGTTACCAAGTTTGGTAATGAAACGTCTGCCAGAAAATCACCAAGCTCAGAGAGCACCAAGGACGCCATTATCTTCTGTTTTTCTGACAAAGTGAACTATGATCCATGAAAGCTTGTGCAAGAATGCATGTATAGCCTTTAAGGCAGGGGTGGGCAAATACGGCTCCTTTATGACCTGTGGACTTCAACTCCCAGAATTCCTCAGTCAGCTTGGCTGTCTCAGGAATTCTGGGAGTTGAAGTCCACAGGTTGTAAAAGGGCCACAGTTGCCCACCCCTGCTTTAAGGTATCACTACAGTGGTGGGTTGCCCCCGGTTCAGACCTGTTCTATAGAACCGGTAGTAAAACCAGTGGGACGTCCTGCCCACCAACCTTGACATCATCAGGAAGCTTTGCACACAGGGCCCTGTTGCGAACCAGTAGTAAAAGTAAGAGGTGGGTTTCAGCAGGTTCTGACCAGTTCTGGAGAACCAGTAGCGGAAATTTTGAGTAGTTCGGAGAACCGGGAGTAAAAATTCTATTCTCTGCCTTCCAAATCCCAACTGATTAGGAGGAAATGGGGATTTTGCAGTAACCTTCCCCTGGAGTGGGGACAGAATGGAGATTTTACAGTATCCTTTCCCTGCCATGCCCATCAAGACATGCCCACCAAGACATGCCACACCTACCAAGCCACACCCACAGAATTGGTAGTAAAAAAATTTGAAACCCACCACTGGTGGGAATGGAGATTTTACAGTATCCTTCCTCTGCCACACCCACCAAGCCATGCCCACCAAGCCATGCCACACCCACTGAGCCACGCCCACCAAGCCATGCCACGCCCACCAAGCCATATTCACAGAACCGGTAGTAAAAAAATTTGAAACCCACCACTGAGTAGAACCCACCCCTGTATCACTAGATCCTTTATGAATCCCACCCCCTAAAACAAGTAAATATTCCTCTACTACACCAAAAGCTGTAATTGGAGACCAACTTTACTGGAGACCCTGATAGTTTTATACATTCAAAAAGAGGAACTTTCTATCAACCACGCTGCGTATTAAAATGGCCTCATGATTGAACGGAAAACAGCACAATCTCATTTGTTGCCATTTCACCTACTTTAGTCAATCTTCCAAGGGAATTCCGTCTGGGAATCTCATCTCATCTGGGACTCTCATCTCATCTGGGACTCAGAATGTAAAAGTAATCATCAAAAGCTTCAGAATAATTACAACAAATGGAAGCAAATGTTCACGATGCTCTTTTTCGAGATATTCCCCATGGTCAATGCATTAAGCTTGCTGTAGGCCTCGGCAAGTCGGAGTTGGAAGAGAGCTCCTACATAAGCTGTGGATGTCTGGGTGGAAGGATCCTGTTCTGCCCCAGCTACGGACCCCAAAGAATGCAGCACACACAAAATCGGTACAAACCTTAGTTTACTAACATAAAATCAGTTTTTTTTTAAACAAAGGCTGTTAATGAACTTTCTTAACAGCCTGCAAGAATCCAAAGAATAAATAACCTTAATTTTACTATGGTTGGCAGAAAGCCCAGAAGCAATTTGCAGAGAACTAAGATCAAGGCACGAAGGAGAGTGAACAGTTGTTCCCTGCAAATTGCTTCAGTCGGTGTCCTTCCTTAAATAGGCTAAGGGAGTGGCCAATTAGCCCCAAGCCTTATTCTCGAGGAGACCTCCTCCTGAGGAGCCACTCCTGCCTTTTGGCAGCTCTGTGCATCCATGCATCGAGAAGAGGCTCCTCCTCTTTGTCCTCTTCACTTAAGGGAGCTTCTGGAGGTTCTGAAGAGGTAGCTGAATCCCCACCTCGGGCACCACATCTTCTCCAGCCTCATTGTCTGACTCAAGTGCCAGCTACACAGCTGCTGGTGCAGCACCACACCAGCCTCCTCACTGTCCGAATCAGCCACCAACCGCACAGGCTGCTGACGAGCCACAACAGATCCTTGGTCTTCCCAAGCATATATCCATGTGGCCAGCAGTGTGTTTGGAGTGGAGATTATATGAGGACACAGAACAACCTGAATCTTTATGCATTATGAAAGGGAGAGAATGCTTGGGGGGGGAGAAGTGAGAGGCCTTTGACCACTTCCTCCAAAATTACATCTTGCATAGAATATAGAACAACAGAGTTGGAAGGGACCTTGGAGGTCTTCTAGTCCAACCCCCTGCTCAGGCAGGAGACCCTACACCACTTCAGACAAATGGTTGTCCAATCTCTTCTTTAAAAACTTCCAGTGTTGGAGCATTCACAACTTCTGGAGGCCAGTTGTTCCACTGATTAATTGTTCTCACTGTCAGGAAATTTCTCCTTAGTTCTAAGTTGTTTCTCTCCTTAATTCGTTTCCATCCATCATCGCTTCTTGTCCTGCCTTCAGGTGCTTTAGAGAATGTTTTTGAAAACTGGTTGGCTATAATTGATCTACATAGTTAATAGAAATCGTCACATACCAGCTCCACTAACTAAAGTCTACTTAAATCTTCATTTGTACATGATAGCAGTCTTCTAGTATTTGAGGGGGTGCTACAAAGAAGAGGGAGTCAAATTATTCCCCAAAGCACCCAGAGGGCAGGAAAGAAGCAATGGTTGAAAACTAATCAAGGAGAGAAGCAACCTGGAATTGAGGAGAAACTTCCTAACAGTGAGGATAATTAACCAGTGGAACAGCTTGCCACCAGAAGTTGTGGGTACTTCATCACTGGAGGTTTTTTAAAAAAGACTTTTTGAAATAGTATAGGGTTTCCTGCTTGAGTTTGGAGTTGGACTAGAAGACCTCCAAAGCCCCTTTCAGCTCTATTCTGATTACCTATGGACAACAGTGAGAAAAGTCTGTCTGTTTGTCCATCTGTTTGCCATTGCCTCCTTTCTAGAGCTGAGAAAGAGTGATTGGCCCAAGCAGACTTCATGCCTGAGGCAGGAGTAGTACTCCCAGTCGGGATTTGGGTTAATGTCAGGATCCCAAGTTAACACCCCCAATGAAAGAAGACTCCCAGGTCTGAAGTTCCTCAAAGTTCCATTTTATTAGAGATGTCATATTGGCCCATCTGGGAAAACCCAAAACCTGAAAGTTTCCAGGTTTTCCCCACCCAAAGGAAAGTCCAAGTCCCTGCCCAGCATCCACATGTCTATCACACGGTCCAATCAAAGCACCGTCCCAACTGGAGATGCCTCCCAATTCCAGCCTTCCAGGTGCAGGGCAAGATGTCCTTGACTCTCTGAGAAAGGAATGTTATTATGACTACATATCACTCTGGCTCCACACAATTCCCCTCTCCCAGTTTCTCCCGGTAGTAAATGTGGCAGGCCTGAAGATCCAATGAAAAAGATGGCTTCCAGGCCTGACATCCCGTTTTCTAGCCTGATCTTTTAACCGTTGTGCCCCAGTCTGACTCTCACAATCAGAATAGCCCAAAGGAATGATAAAGACGAGAGCCATTTCTTCCATCTGAAGATCAAATGGCAAATCCTTTCACTTCTTACACTCAACATTGTTATAAAAGTTTGTTTGCTTGCTTGCTTGCTTGCTTGCTTCCTTCCTTCCTTGCTTGCTTGCTTGCTTTATTTATTTATTTATTTATTTATTTATTTATTTATTTATTTATTTATTTATTTATTTGATTAATTTTAATTGTCAAGAACGTATTGGGTAATAAGTATAAACATGGATTGGATACATAAAATAGATACAAATAGAGGAAATATTAGGACAGGGATGGAAGGCACGCTGGTGCGCTTATGCACTCCCCTTACAGACCTCTTAGGAATGGGGTGAGGTCAACGGTAGACAGTCTAAGGTTAAAGTCTTGGGAGTTTGGGGAAGAAACCACAGAGTCAGGTAGTGCATTCCAGGCATTGACCACTCTGTTGCTGAAGTCGTATTTTCTGTTGATGGAAGGAACCAGATAAACTCATCTTCATCGCTTATTAATTTCCTAACTGGGTGGAAACGGCACATTCCAGCTCAAAATATTGAGAAAGCTACTCAGGCATTTTCCCAGTGTAACCGAGCTGAGGACACCAGAAGGGAAGGATAATGGGGTGTTTATGGGGGGACATAGAGAAGGCAATTTCTGCTGTTGCTAAG
This sequence comes from Pantherophis guttatus, assembly GCF_059756535.1. Lineage (NCBI taxonomy): Eukaryota > Metazoa > Chordata > Lepidosauria > Squamata > Colubridae > Pantherophis > Pantherophis guttatus. The sequence goes on along the minus strand of NC_142071.1, from coordinate 27,488,663 downwards.
ACAGATTTCCTTCCTCCCCAGCTCTCATGGCCCCCTCCGCTTCCGTATCATCCAATCCTGGCACTTCTTCTCTCCATTGGTTCCACTGTCGCATCGAATGATTGTGACAGGTTTGTGTTCTTCTCACTTATTGGCTTAGTCTGATGGCCTATTATCGAGGGAAGCAAATCGGATGCTTAATCAATACTTGGCAAAGGCTGCCAGAGGCTACATTAGCATCACACCACTGGCTGTCTGGTTGTCTGCCTTTGAGATAAGAATCAAAGGAGCTTGTGACATGATGGAGCACCTGGCTGATTCCATTCCCGTTGTGAAGGAAGGCACGCCACCGATGCACAGAGAGCACCCTTTCCTCGGAGTCATTTGGAAGGAACCATTTGTGACTGTTGGTCTTCTAGGAACATCTTCCGGGTCCCTCACCGCTCCCTGAGGTGTGAACCTAAGAAGAACCTCTAAATCCATCTCCTACACCTGTTTAATAAAGATTTAGATGGCAGTGTCAGGAAATGTTGGACCCCTGTGATGTAAGCTTCACTATAGTCAACCCTTCAATGAAAAGCATCTTTCTTAAAACATGGGGACCTTATCTATAGCTCAGAGTTGGTTGGCCCTATGAAACAACAAAAAATATCTTTCTACTTCAAACAAAGTTTCTGTAAAGATGGAGATTAAATGTTTCATTAGGAAGGGAAAGTTTAGACTCTAGAAAGAGTGTAGAGAAGAGCAACCAAGATGATTAGAGGACTGCAGGCTAAAACATATGAAAAACGGTTGCAGGAACTGGGTATGTCTAGTTTAATGAAAAGAAGGACTAGGGGAGACATGATAGCAGTCTTCCGATATCTCAGGGGCTGCCCCAAAGAAGAGGGAGTCAAGCTATTCTCCAAAGCACCTGAGGGGAGGACAAGAAGCAATGGGTGGAAACTCATCAAGGAGAGAAGCAACTTAGAACTAAGGAGGAATTTCCTGACAGTCAGAACAATTAATCAGTGGAACAACTTGCCTCCAGAAGTTGTGAATGCTCCAACACTGGAAGTTTTTAAGAAGATGTTGGATAACCATTTGTCTGAAGTGGTGTAGGGTTTCCTGCCTAAGCAGGGGGTTGGACTAGAAGACCTCCAAGTTCCCTTCCAACTATGCTACTCTACTCTACTCTACTCTACTCTACTCTACTCTACTCTACTCTACTCTACTCTACTCTACTCTACTCTACTCTACTCTATTCTATTCTATTCTATCTCCATCCAACCATAAAGCCAAGGTGGACTTTAGACTTTAGTCATCTTAAACTAACTTACCAAGATTGTCATGAGGAGTTCTAAATGCAACCCATGATTACAAAAAGGATGAAAAAACATGGATTCTCTCTCATTTGGGTCTTCCAAACCTAGTTTGGTCACCACCCTTTTTTTTTTTCCTTCTTGTTGAATTTGGAGAATCGGCTTCGTCTCATCTACGCTGCAAAATGGAATGATTGGAGGAACCCATCAAGTTGAGGAGGGACCAGAGAGAAGAACCCATGGATGACAAAGCTCTTTCCCCCCAGAGAATTCTCCAAAGGGCGACTTACTTTTCAACACATGCCATTCTCCAATTTGTCCCAAGGGAATTTATTGAATCACTTAGGTGAGATGGGTGGTAGAGAAATGTGATGAATTAATTAGTTAATTAATGAATATACCATATTTTTCAGAGTATAAGATGCACCCTTTTCCCCCCTAAAAGTGGGTAAAAATTTAGGTGCATCTTATAGACCGAATACAGGTGTTTTTGGCCTCCTGAACACTGCGCATCGCGTTTTCGCCCTCCCCGGCCCCCAGAAGCATTCAGCAGTGCTCCGCACAGCCCATTTTTGCCAAAATGCACCCGTTTTTGGCCTGCAGGGTGCTTCTGGGGGCCTGGGAGGGTGAAAATCCGATGCATGGAGGACTTGGGAGCCCAAAAACAGGTCCATTTTTTGGTGAAAATGGGCCGTGCGGAGCACTACAGAGTGTTTCTGTGGGACTGGGAGGGCAAAAATCCGACACGTGGAGGCCAAAAACTTTTTTTTTTCTTGTTTTCCTCCTGTAAATTTAGGTGCGTCTTATAGTCCGAAAAATACGGTATATTAAAGCTATTAATGACTACTGGTCTTGATAACCGTAACCAGCTCTGAAAACACTTTGTAAGGAGTAGCTGGGGAACATAACTTGGAGCTACTAGGATGTATTTGAATGGACTCCATGCAATGCAAAAGATGGATTATATAGGCCTTTCGCCAGTTCTATAAATTTTCCTCCTCCTCCTCCTCCTCCTCCTCCTCCTCCTCCTCCTCCTCCTCCTCCTCCTCCTCTTCTTCTTCTTCTTCTTCTTCTTCTTCTTCTTCTTCTTCTTCTTCTTCCTCCTCCTCCTCCTCCTCCTCCTCCTCCTCCTCCTCCTCCTCCTCCTCCTGATTTTGAGGATGCTACAACAATTGTGTGAGGAGTTATCATAAGTAACTTTTGCCAGTGTCATTATAACTTTGAATGGTCACTAAACAATAGGTTGTAAATGGACTATTTCTTCCTCCTCCTCCTCCTCCTCACCCTCCCGCCTCCTTCTCCATCCCCCTCCTTCCTCCTCCTCCTCCTCCTCCTCCTTTTTTCCTTCTTCTTCTCTTTCCTCCTCTTCCTTCTCCTCTCCCTCCTCCTCCTTTCTTCCTACAGATGCATTCAACCTGCTTAAAACACAGGACTAGCATTCAAATATGATTAATGTTCGTCTAATCTTACATCTGGTCAGCTCAGCATGTCTCTGGCTTCTTGCAGACTTCAACCAAACAGCTCCTACATAGAGCAGACCAACAGTTACCTGCTCAGCCCCTCTGGGTTTTCAATCTTCTTCTTCTTTTTCCTGTCCACTATTTGCTTCCCCAAGTTTTTACCCCCTACCCCCAAACTTGCATCTCTTGTTCCATAGATCAACATCCTCTCCTAAGCTGGAAAGCTTTTTTCTTCCTCTTCCTCGAATAACAGGCCAGACATATCTAAATAAACTGGGATACAATAACTTTATAAGTCTGGCGGAGATGGCCCAGCCTTGATGAATGTGTGCTCTTAAACGAAACCAAACAAAAATAAGCTGAGCTAACAAGCTTCCAGACTGGTTCCTTCAGGATGATAGATTGACAAAACATTTGCTTTTTATAACTCCCCAACCAAAATAAGCCATGAACCCAGCTGCGGTGCCATGGCTCAAACAATCATGTCTCTATCTGGGCTCCTCCGAAGGACAGAACGTGGTGGGGGCGACGAGAGGATAGAATCATTTTAGACTTTTGCAGAAATGCTGAGTGGACAGAATTGAGGGTGGGGGAGGGGTGCTGCTTTGAGCATGGGGGTGGGGTGGGAGGAACAAGCTCGAGAAACTTTCGAGAAAGGAGACAAGCCCCACATTTTAAGACCTGGGTTGGATCTGAAAAGAACACACATTGGAATGTAGGTGTGTAAAATATCTTCCTGCCCAGACACCGCAAACAAATTCCAGCATTCTGACTCTGATGACGTTACTTAGTTGGGTAATGAAATGTCTGCAAGAAAACAATCAAGCATAGAGTGTCAACTCTGGAGCTGGCCTGACTGAGGCCATCTTGGAGGCTTCAGTGTTGCCATAATGGTGATGAGGGATAGGGAATAGAGATAGTTGGGATTTTGTAGCCAAAACAAAACAGTTTCCCCTGAGAACCAAGGACATTCCCACCAGATGGCTGAAGAGAGGAGGAGTGATGTTTCCAAGCAACTGGACAGCACCTTGATTGGACCATGTGACTGATTGATTGGGAAAGGGTGGGAACTTTTACTTTTAATTAGATGAAAACCACGGGAATCTTTAGAGCCGGTTTTCACCAGTCTGTGCCAATATGATATGTTTGCTATGGGTGCATTACTTGGAACCCTGACATAGAGATCACCAGGGACCCAAATCATTGCTGTCTTGTCCATCCTCATGGTTGTACTCATCCTTCTCACCCTCCTCCTTTTCCTCCTCCTTTTCTTCCTCCTCCTCTTCCATTCTGCACCTCACCCTTCTAGCACTGAAGATGTTACCTAGCTGAGTCATGAAAAGTCCGCAGGAAAACAACCAAGCACCAGGGACCCCACAGTTCCACCCTGAGCTACAAATATCCCCTCCTATAAGTTCCAGACACCAACCAGAGTGTAGAACAATTTAGAGAAGTAGTGCAAAACCAGAAGATTTTATTTTATTTTTTTATTTTTATCTATTTTTATATGCCGCCCTTCTCCGGAGACTCAGGGCAGCTTACAATGCGTTAAGCGATAGCCTTCATACTTTTGTATATTTTATACAAAGTCAGCTTATTGCCCCCACAAACCGGGTCCTCATTTTACCTACCTTAGAAAGGATGGAAGGCTGAGTCGACCTTGAGCCTGGTGAGAATTGAACTTGCAGTAATTGCAGGCAGCTGGATGTTAAATGCTGCCTTAGTAGGAGGCATTAGCCTCCTACGCCACTCAGGCTCTCAGACGTGGAGAGACCTGGCCCACAGAATCAGACACAGCTGAGTGGACTGAATCAATAAAGGAAATGCAGATGGAGATGCTTAACGTAGCTCAATTCAGAAGGCTTGTTGGCCTTTGACCATGGGCACTCAACTTTCTCCCAGCTGAAGACCACACGTGCCAAAGCCATCCAACAAAAAGACGAAAACATGTGCAAGGAAAGGGGTTGAGCGCCGAGGTGATGAATGAATCACATATTGGTGTCAAAGTGATGTGTGCTTAATGATCCACCTCCAAGAACACATTTGGGGACCAAACTCATCTTACAAGCAAGTTCACTGGAGGGTTTCCCAGTCTTCTCCTTCTGCATTTCACTCGACTACAGACCAGTTCATGTCCATATTGTCTTCCCAAAGAGGAAAGAAGAGAGTTTGAAAAAGAAATAATTGGCTTTGTAAGGATTGGGAAGGTTCTGTTATTTCAGCCATCCCTCCCTCAGCGCTCATTCTGAATCTTAAACAGCCATAAAAACTTCAGATGACTTCATGCTTGAGGCAATGCACCAAAACTGGTCAAATGTTGAGTCAATATCAAGCAAGGAACAACAAAGCCAGGAACTCCTCTGCATAAAACAGTCACACTTTTCTCCTATGACCTAGACCGGCCTGTCAAAATGGCGGCCCACGGGCCGGATATGTTACACACAGGTCACGCCCACTCCGCCAGCTCCACAAAAAAACATCATGATACATCACGTGACACGATCGAGTTTGACACCCGTAACCTAGACAGAAAGAATCTGGAGAAAAAATTGTGATAAAAGGGAGGATGGCGGTGCATTCAGACCTTGGGACTACCAAAACACCTTGGCCTAGCAAAGTATTTCTCAACCTTGGCTACTTTAAGACATCTGGACTTCAATTCCCAGACAGCATAAATGAATCAATGAATCAATGAATCAATGAATCAATGAATCAATGAATCAATGAATCAATGAATCAATGAATCAATGAATCAATGAATCAATGAATCAATGAATCAATGAATCAATGAATCAATCAGGGTTCCGCCCTAATTAAATCATGAGCCTCAAGCCAAGCTTCAAAAGAAACCCAGTTATTTATTAGGAGCTTCATGTCCGCATGGACCTCACTTAATTCATGCCTTAGCTTTTACCATTTCCCTCCCCCCCCCCAAGGTGTGTCATCAGTCACATTCCCCAACAAAGCAATTTTGTGGGTTGTAGAAGTCCCTCCCTCCTGCCACTGTGGGTCTGCGTGGAGATGACCTTGATGTTGCCAGCTGGAATGTGCTTTGTTTCAACTGAAATGCAAGTTCCTCAATGCAGCTGCTAGGCTCGATTCCCCATCCCCCTGCCTACGGCAACTCGAGAGCAAATCAGAAATGCCTCGTGAGTTGACTGACTGACTGACTGATTGACTGACTGACTGACTGACTGAATGAATGAATGAATGAATGAATGAATGAATGAATGAATGAATGAATGCTGGCTGGGGGATTCTGGAAATTGGAGTCCAGACATCTTAAAGCTGCCAAGGTTGAAAACACTGGCCTAGAACTTATCAGTCTCTTACAAAGGCCTTGTAACATACCTACTTCAAATCCCCACACAGCCTTATGGGTTTCGTGCTCTTTTTGAAAAGGCCCCACTTCCTAGCCATGAGAGAAAGACTGGAATTATTGGGACAATAGAGAATGATATCAGTAACAGTAGAGGAGAGATGATTGCTTGGAAAAGTAAATTATGAAAGATTTGTCTTCAGGGGAAGACTCTACTTAGAATCTAAAATTCAATGAGTTTTCAACCTTTTTACCCCCCCTTTTGCTAGAGACGTTTTTCTATGCAGCCAGTCACCTTTCTCCTATAGAGTGTCTTCTGTATAAAAATTTAGCTCCTGAATTACAGGCAGACCTCGGTTAGTGACTGTCTTGCAATTGTTCACCGTTATGACCATGGTGAAAAATTCACTTTGGGTCCAGTATTGACATTTACCACCTTCGCAGGCTGGTAAAACAAAGGAAATCTTCTGAAGTAAGATCAAAAGCAAAAAAAAAAAATATGGTTTCACTTCGCGACTGATTCTCTTAACAACTGAATCGCTGGTCACTAAACAAGGACTAAATTGGGAACTCTGATTTAGAATTAATTCCGTGTCGACACTGGAATTAATTATGAATGCTTGCTGACATGCCGCAGTGATGTCAATTTGTGCACCAGGGCTTCTTAACGCTATACAATCATTCTTGTACTCTCTGGGTGCTACAACACAGTTCTAGGCTGCATCAACAGAGGGATAGAATCAAGATCACGTGAAGGGTTAATACCACTTTATAAGGCCTTGGTAAGGCCACACTTGGAATACGGCATTCCGTTTTGGTTGCCACGATGTAAAAAAGATGTGGAGACGCTAGAAAGAGTGCAGAGAAGAGCCACAAAGATGATGAGGGGACTGGAGGCTAAAACATATGAAGAATGGTTGCAAGAACTGAGTATGTCTAGTTTGATGAACAGAAGGACCAGGGGAGACATGATAGCTGTGTTCCAATATCTCAGGGGCTGCCACAAAGAAGAGGCAGTCAAGCTATTCTCCAAAGCATCTGAAAGCAGGAGAAGAAGCAATGGGTGGAAATGAATCAAGGAGATTAATCAAGGAGAGAAGCAACTTAGAACTAAGGAGAAATTTCCTGACAGGTGAGAACAATTCATCAGTGGAACAACTTGCCTCCAGAAGGTGTAAATGCTCCAACACTGGAAGTTTTTAAGAAGATGTTGGATAACCATTTGTCTGAAGTGTTGTAGGGTTTCCTCCCTAAGCAGGGGGTTGGACTAGAAGACCTCCAAGTTCCCTTCCAACTCAGTTATTCTATTATATTCTAAAATTATCTGCAGAAAACAAAATTCTATTCTATTCTATTCTATTCTATTCTATTCTATTCTATTCTATTCTATTCTATTCTATTCTATTCTATTCTATTCCATTCCATTCCATTCCATTCCATTCCATTCCATTCTGTTCTTCTACCTATTCTTCTGTTCTTCTAGTAGATTAAAGGGTAAAACAGATTACACGGTGGCACTTAAAATTACGGCAAATGGACTTTTCCCCCCATAGTTGTAGCAATGTTAAGTTGTTGAGACAGCATCAGAACCGCGTGGTGTAATTATCTCTTGGAGTGTTTGCTTCCCCGATCTTTTTTTTTTTTTAATGCACTGCTTAGTAAATGAGAGCTAATTAAACCATTGAGTGAAAGAGAAGGAAAAAGTCATAACTGAATAAGGGGAGCATTCTTGTGTTCAAAACATACCCTCCGCCATGCCACATCTTCAGAAAGGTGCACAAGGAAGGCACTTGTGTTGATTCACCACAACACTGTTCATGGTGGGCAACAAAGTTCATTCCTTAGTAGGACTTTGAATGGGCCAGAATACAGAAACGGGTACAGTAATTCTGGGCAGTTGAAGTCCACACATCTTAAAAGTTATCCAGGTTGAAAAACATTAGTCTAGTGGCAAGGGTTATGTGGTTGGTTTGAGCTCCGAGCTTGGGGATTTGGTTGCAAACATTTCATCCTCATTCGAGGAGACGTTGTCAGTGCGCTTTGGATTGTGCTTGTCTGGGGGAACTCTGGCCTTTTAATACCTTACCAAGTCCTGCTATGATTTGGGGTTGTGTGATTGGCTGGATGTAGTTGCTGAATCATAGTCTTTGGTTTTGAGTACCACTGTTCTGTCCCCGTCCCACACGCACACCACACCAACAGACGTTCAAGAGTTAAAGACTAAACCAGCCGACAAAATCCTTTTCCTTATGATAACGGAACTTGGCAACAACCTAGTGGCTGCCTGCCAAGAGTTTATTACTTACAAAGAGAAGAGATAACTTCTCCCCGCTTCTGGTACATCAAAAGAAACAGCTCAATAATTACAGAGTCAATCAAGTCCAGAAATAATATAGCAAAGTCTATAGCAAAAGTCCGGCAATGCAGAATGGCGTGGAAGCTTTCAGCTTTGTTTGTTACAAGGTTTGACTGGCCACCACGCTCCCTTTTATACCCTGTGGGGTGTGGTCCAGTGATTCAGCCTAATCTCGGGCACGCCTTTTCTTCTGTTGCACGCGCTTATCTCTGCGACGCTGGCGTGGATCCAGCCAAGACTCATTACTCTCATCACTGTCCACCTGTGGCTGCGTGGACATGCTTGGCCCCGGCCCTATCTCTTGCCCTTCGGCGGACACCGAAGGCATTGCCAGAGAGGAGGGTCCTGGAGAGGGAAACCTTGCCAACTCCTCTCCTTCACTCTCGAAGTCCTCTCCTGCCAATGACACAGGCTCAGGTAACGGAGCCACAACAACCACCTGTGTGAATGTAAATTACTGTTCTTGTTGTTTGGATGCCTTCTGACGATGTCGTGGTCTGGTTTTGGGTTGATTTGATCGGCTGTGTGTGATGCGGTCCGATTTCTTGTGATCTGTCAAGTTATAACTTTGTTTGCAGTGTGGCTGTTCATCGGTCTTGAACCCTGAAGCTGACCTGACTGAAGCCATCCTGGAGCTTCAGTGTTGCCACACTGAGAGATAGGGAGGGGGCGGGGAATAGAGATAGCTGGGGTTTTGTAGCCAAAACAAAATACTTTCCCCTGGGAACCAAGGACATTCTCACAGGTGTCCAGGCGGAGAGGAGGAGTGATGTTACCAGACAACCAGACAGCACCTTGATTGGACCATGTGACTGATTGTTTGGGAAAGGGGGAAAACTTACTTTTAATTAGGTGGAAACCATGGGAGCCTTTAGAGTCGGTTTTCACCAGAACTGTGCCAATATGATATATCCAATAAAACTATTCTTTGAAGAATCTACCTGCCTCGGAGTTTTGTTTGCTATGGGTGTATTACTTGGAACCCTGACAGCTGCCTTTGGAATTGTGGTTGATGTTATCCTTTTGTTTTAAGTGGTTGGTAGATTGGGTCAATGTCAATGTATCTGTTTATTGATTTATTGGTGGAAAAACCAGGCTTCCAGGAATTGCCTTTCTCTCCTGGACTTTGACTGGGTTACAACCAGTGGTAAAATCCTCTGTGGATTGCCACCGGTTAGCTGCCCATGGACACGCTCTGCACGCCAAACACATGCTGTGTGCATTCATGCACAGTGTGCCCCAAAATCACACTGTACATGCATGCACAATGCACACCAAATGCATGCTTCGTGCAGAAAAAGGCGGCTTAACAAGGTAAGTAGAACAGCGAGGGGGTGGGGAACAGCTGTGCGCGTGATTTAGATTCGCTAGAAAGCAGGATTTCCTGCTTTCTAGTGAATATAAATTGCGCAGCACAGCTGATTGTCGGATCAGCTGATTAGCTTTTATCACTACCGGTTCGCCCGAACTGGTGCGAACCGGTAGCATTTCACCCCTGGTTACAACTGTGGTCCCAGTTAGATCGAATCTGCAAGGGTCTCCAAGCTTGGCAACTTTAAGACATGTGGACTTCATGTTGTAGTCTGCCAGCAGCCTGAGGAGCTGGCAGCGGAGTCGAACAGTGAGGAGGCTGAGGAACAACATGGGCCAGTCCTGGAGGCTGGGGAAGGCCCGGATGCGGGCTCTGCATCAGAGGCAGAGATGGGGCCATGGCCATCGGGGAGTGATGTGCGGACTTCGGAGCCTCCAGAGGCTGACAGTAGAAAGGCAAAGGAACAGGAGGAGCCTGTTCCTAGTGCACGTATGAGAAGAGCTGCCAGAAGGCAGCAGCAGCTAAAGCAGAGAGGACGACTCGGGAGTAAGGCCAAAAGATGATTGGCTCCTCCCAGAATGCTTAAAAGACCAGCAACAGCTTTTGGTCTCTTTGCCGGAAAACAACCGTTGAGAGATTTGCTTCGTGTTTGGATGTATTTCTTTCTTGTCAGTGTCTTCTGTTCCTGAACTGTTGCCAAGAGAAGCCTTTGGCAGTTTGCCTAATTATCCCAAGGTCAGAGATAAACTGAAGGAGTTTTGAGAACTTTGCTTTCATTTAATTTGGAATAAGATGAGAATGAGTTAATTCTCAGCTGTTTTAATCTGTTTGTTTTTTGGAACCGTTTAGCGTTTAATATTAACTACGTGGGCCTGGGTCACAACACTTCAAGACCCAGAATTCCCCATCAGCATAGGGAATTGTGGCAGTTGAAGTCCACAAGTCTTACAGTTGCCGTGTTTGGAGACTCCCGGTATAGTGCAAAACGTCATTTGCCGATTGGTGTAACTTTCTGTTTCAAGAAGTTTAATCGAAAAGCCAGGAACCGGAAATACCTCACAGGAGCAGTTGAAAGCAACTCCTGGAGAGGCAGGAAATGCATCTCAGACTAATCCTGCCAACAGAGCAGGCATAACCACTGTAACACTTTCCTTTTCTTTCATATTTTTCTTCTTCCAAAATTGGGAGGGAATTCCCACTCAGCTGCAGCAGTCAAATTCAAGGAGGACTTTTGTTTCTAAACCAGGAAAGGATCCAATTATACTTGTGTGCATCACCCTTAGAAAAAAAGACTTAGCCAACCTTCATTAAGGCCACCCCAAATATTGCCAAATCCACACATATTCAGTTTTCTCAATGCAAAATGCTCAACGCTTTGTTTCTCTATGGCAAGTGGTGATTTTAAAAAGCATGTTTTAAATGCTGAAAATATATAAAGTTTGGAGACTGTTAGTTTTTCGGGTTTTTTTGTCCCAAACTGAATAGAATAACATTCTGTGTTTCTTTTCCAAGGATTTCCAAATATGTTCGTTCATCGATGAAAATTTCACTTCATCCCTGACACCCTTTCTATCCAGTAGAGGGCAGTAACACACTTAGACACCAATTTTTCACTAATTTTGGTGCACTGCTCTGGGTAGGCACATGACATTATGCTCAGATTTGAATTTCCGGTTTCCGCTGACTCCGCTAGAGACAAAGCTGATTGTACTTTTTGTCTCTTTTCTTGCTTTGTCCTGTTGGTGCCGATGTTCAGTCACAGTGTTTCTTTTCATCTCGTTTAAGTCAATAAGAGTGACCTGCATCATATGAAATAGGAAACGCTAGCAGCTTTTTTTTTTATTTTTACAGCGAGGAACAGTTGGCAGGGACTTAAATTTCCAAACGAAGAAAGACAGAGCGAGAAATGACCTGCGATAGCAATAGCACTTAGACCAGGAGTCACCAACCTTTTGGATTTCAAGGACCACTAAATTCATAATTTTAAATCCCGTGGACCACTAATATGATCTTCCTAATGACTGGCTGGGTGGGCGTGGCTAGGTGGTCATGTGACTTGGTGGGCATGGCCAAGTCGATGTCACTCACGTCAAAGGGCACCTCGCTGGCCTCTACTCGCCACTCCCCTCCCAGCCACTCATTGCCTGCCTACCCGGGCTCCTTAGGGCCCCAACAGGAAGCAGTTGTTGGAGCTAAGCAGACATCATGAGAAAGAGTTGGCAAAACAGCTGGCTCAGTTCAAATTAGATCTGGCCGAGAAGGAGACTCAGCAGAAGCACCTCACTGAGGACTAGGAGCATAGGCTTTCCAAGCAGAGGGAAGATCTGCAGGAGTCCAAGGCCACGTACCGGCGCCTGGAGGCTCAGCAGGCTGAGATGGTCAGTCAGTTCTAGGCCATGATGCAGTCCCACTGGAATGAGGCCCTCCAGCTCTTCGCCACCAGCGGCTCTTCCCTCCAGCCTTCGCCCAAAGCCCCACACCAGGAGGCTGAAGCAGACCCCGAGTCAGAATTTCTGCCCCCCTCTGCCCCACACAAAAAGACCCCGAAGGGGGAGACACTCTGCAGCAACACAAACATTTATTGCACGTATCCAGCCCAGGGGGCGTAGTTTGAGGACCCCTAATTTAGTGCAATATAAAAAATGCAAATAATTTTTCTGCGGACCACCAACATTTTCTCGCGGACCACCAGTGGTTCACAAACCACCAATTGGTGACTGCTGACTTAGATTTATATACCACTTCACAATGCTTTACAGTCCTCTCTAAGCAGTTTACAGAGTCAGCATATTTACCCCCAACAATCTGGGTCCTCATTTTACCCACCTCAGAAGGATGGAAGGCTGAGTCAACCTTGAGCCGGTGAGAATCGAACTGCCTGCAATTGGCAGAATTAGCCTATAAGTGCAATATTGTGCCATGTGGCAATGCTGGTTAGGCAAAAGGAAGATAGAAGCTCTTGATGTTCTTATTGGACTCACTTTCACTAGATCTTTCCGCAAGTCACGGCAAGTCTCAGATCCCACCGATTTCCAAAGATTTGCAAACGCACATTTCGCTGAGGAACATAGATTCCTTGCAAAATTCGTTTGCCCTTTGTTAGGCAAAAGCTTTCTTATTGTCATTTCTCGCACCTCTCCACTTTTTCCTTACTCTTCACGGGCAGAAGGCCTCGCTTGAATAATCGTTCCTTTTTCAAAACACTGCTCTTGGACTATTTTCCTTGTGGGAGAAGCAATTTTTCTCTCTATGATGTGATTCCACACCCAATCCCAAACATCTTGAAGCAGGGGGAAAAAACCTCCCATGGCTGTCCTTCGACACCCTCTGGGAATATTCTACTGTTCCTCAGCCTGTCCTTTTTCTGACCACTGCGATGCAAAACACAAGACAACAAAAGGGACAGAGAGGGAGGGAGGGAGGGAGCAGGGGCCAAAGCTCTGTCTTCTGTCAACTTCAAGCTTGTGTGGAATGGGGAGCCAATCAGTGTCCTTAGAAGAGCTCATAATGAAGGCCACAGGACCAAGAAGGAGCAGCAAACCACTCAATTCTCCACGGCGATGGATGAGCAATTTCTGGAAGAACAAAAGATGTCTCCGGAGGAGAGAGGAGAATGTAAAATGGACTTAATGCAAGGGCACGGTGGGAGAACGGCTGCTCCAACATCATGCCAGGGTCAACAGCACCAACGGAGATAGATAAGTCAAGAAGAATCGATAATGTTAAACGACCCCCGTCTCTCCAAGAAGTAAATCGGTGCAAATGAAGTTAAAAACCTTCTCCCTTGTTCTGCAACCATAAATCTCAAAGGAGGTCAAGCAGGCGCTACCCCAGCTTTGACACACACAAGCATTTCCCACATTTTCCAGGATTCTGCTGTTGTAAAATGGAGCTCCGTGAGATATTTTGAGAACCACTGTAAAGTAAAGGTAAAGGTTCCCCTTGCACATATGTGCTAGTCGTTCCCGACTCTAGGGGGGGCGGTGCTCATCTCCGTTTCAAAGCCGAAGAGCCAGCGCTGTCTGAAGACGTCTCCATGGTCATGTGGCCGGCATGACTAAATGCCAAAGGTGCATGGAACGCTGTTACCTTCCCACCAAAGGTGGTCCCTATTTTTCTACTTGCATTTTTTACGTGCTTTTGAACTGCTAGGTTGGCAGAAGCTGGGACGAGTAAAAAGAGCTCACCCCATCACGTGGCACTAGGGATTCAAAACCACTGAACTGCCAACCTTTCGATCGACAAGCTCAGCATCTTAGCCACTGAGTCACCGCATCCCTCTAAGATCCACTGTACCTCTCTCATATAAAATAAGGTTCCTAATAAGTCCAATTTCCTCTGTATTATGAATCCAGGTCCATCAGTCTCCATTTTTCCTCTTCCTCTTTTAATAGCCTATTGAAAGGATTTGGAATCATTTTCAGAAGAAACTATGAAATGCCGAACGAAGAAAAGCGGTGTTTTGCTTTCAGTCTGGGGAGGGTTTCCCAATGCAAAGCATTTAAATTGCAGGAACAGAGATACGTCCAGGGAGCTAATCTTGTTGGACTCAAGCAAGACTTATTTTGGAGGGGGGCAAAAAGTAAGAGAGACTGCATAATACCAAGTCAGATTCTCATTCCATCTAGTTTAATGTTCAATCCTGATTTGCTTTCATGGTTTAGATCAGAGGTCTCCAACCTTGCCAAATTTGCAACTTGTGGACTTCAACTCCCAGAATTCCTCAGCCAGTGCATGCTGGCTGAGGAATTCTGGGAGCTGAAGTCCACAAGTCATAAGTTGTCAAGGTTGGAGACCCCTGATTTAGATAGCATCCTGTAGGAGAAGAAGTGGGAGAACCCGGAGGTGGGGTGAAAAGAGAGCTCAGCCTAGAATCCCTACATAGCCACAAGTGAACTAAATCCAACCCTCCTTGAATTCCATTGACCATTATCTAAGTCCAAGCAGGATTGCTAACCATGAGTTGAGAAGATTCCTGTTCATGGGCATGATTAGTAATAAATCAGTTTAATTGGACTGTCACATACGGGCCTGATCTTTTATGCATGACATATTCATTCCTAGGCCTCCTTGGAGATCCTATAGACCAGTGTTTTTCAACCTTGGCAACTTCAACTGTGGACTTCAGCTTCCAGAATTGCCCAGTCTACTTGAAGCATGTGTCAGGACTCAAGAGTATTGAAATTTATTTATTTATTTATTTATTTATTTATTTATTTATTTATTTATTTATTATTGCGATTTATATGCCGCCTTTCTCCCTGGGGACTCAAGGCGGCTTACAAAATGACAAATTCCAATACAAATCACAATGAAATACAATTAAAATCAGCAACCCTATTAAAACAGTTTAAAATTATGACAGTGTACCCCCAAACGGATCAGTTGAGTTGACGGAAGAGCCACGTCTTCAGCTCGCGATGGAAGGAAAGAAGGTCGGGGGCTGTCCTGAGCTCGGTGGGCAATCCATTCCAGAGGGTCGGGGCTCCCACAGAGAACGCTCTCCTCCTGGGGGCCGTCAGCCGACATTGTTTGGCCGACGGCACCCTGAGGAGGCCGACTCTGTGAGAGCGCACAGGACGATGGGAGAGCGGCTGGAGATGGTCCTGCAAGTACCCCGGGCCTAAGCCATGAAGGGCTTTATAGGTAAGCAAATTTGGCAAAGTTGTGACCCTTTCTGTGCTGCCACGCTACCGTGGTCAGCCACAGTCACATGATTGTTTCAGACATGGAAGCCATCTTTTACCTTTGAGCCTTCAGGCCTGCCACAAATTCTACTGTGGGGAAAATGGGAGGGGAGTGAAGATGATATGTAGTCAAAATAACATTCTTTCCAGAAAGCCAAGGCCAAGTTACCCTGCAGCTGGGCTGAGAAGACTGGGGAGGTATCTTCTGTTACGGAGGGTACCTGATTGGTTTGTGTAATGGACGTGTGGGTGAAGGGAAAGGACTTTTTTTTTTAAAAAAAATTGATTTATATGCCGCCCTTCTCCGGAGACTCAGGGCGGCTTACAATGCGCTAAGCAATAGCCTTCATCCTTTTGTATATTTATACAAAGTCAGCTTATTGTCCCCACAATCTGGGTCCTCAATTTACCTACCTTAGAAAGGATGGAAGGCTGAGTCAACCTTGAGCCTTGGCGAGATTCGAACCTGCAGTAATTGCAGGCAGCTGATCTTAATAACAGGTGCTTTAGACCACTGTACTACCAAGACTTGAACTTTCTTTTGGGTGAGGAAAACCCGGAAGCTCTCAGATTCGGGTTTTCCCAGATGTGCCAATATGACATCTCTAATAAAAATTAGCTTTGAGGGAATTCAAGCCTCGGAGTTTGATTTCATTGACAGATCCTCTCTGTCGGCTTGTTTGAGGAAAGTCAATAGGGAAAGTCAGAAGTCATTCCTGTTCTTACTGCTTTTTGGCCCACCTGTGGTCACTCCGTTTATGGCTTTAAGTCAGGGCATTTTTCTTAAATGATGGCCCAACGAGTCACAGGTTGCCTAATGATATCTAAATGTCTCCGCCCGTTGCTATCTGAACCCCTGTTTGACTCATCGGATCATTTCTAAGTCCTTTGGGGGGAAAGAGAGTGAGTCAAATAGTGTCACTGAAGAATTCATGACTCATTTTCTTCAACCACAATTTTCTCATGTTACTCAACACTCAATTCTTCCTGCAAACCACAATGGAACTATTGAAAGAGAAACCAAAATTATGCTGCCTCTTTTTTTTTTTTTTCAACTGGAAATAGAATTCTACAGTAAAACCAAGATTTTTCTCCCCCAATTTTCTCCAAGAGGATTATGGGCCATCATTTTCCCTGGTACATTCTAATCCTTCTTGGCTGTTTGCTGTCAGATGTGTCTAGCACTCCAGTTTGTGTCTATTTTCCCCCATGCAAATAGATTTGAGGTGAGAATGAAGTGGAATGGAGGAGCAAGGCTCAACATTTATTTGGCTCAGACTCAACCCCTCTCAGACTCAACCCCTCCAAGACCGAGTGGCTGTGGCTTCCGGCGCCCCGATATAGTCAGCAGGTGCCATCGCTGACTATTGGGGGTGAATCTTTGCCCCCCACAGAGAGGGCTCGCAATCTGGGTGTCCTCCTGGACGCACGGCTGTCTTTAGAAGAGCACATGACGGCCGTGGCCAGGGGGGCCTTTTATCAGGTTCACCTGATTCGCCAGTTGCAGCCCTTTCTGGATCGGGACGCCTTGTGCACGGTCACTCACGCCCTTGTCACCTCCCGGTTGGACTATTGTAATGCTCTCTACATGGGGCTCCCCTTGAAGAGCACTCGGAGGCTCCAACTGGTCCAGAATGCGGCCGCGCGGGTGGTTATGGGTGCAACCCGTTGCGCCCACGTGACACCCCTCCTGCGCGAGCTGCACTGGCTCCCAGTGGTCTTCCGGGTGCGATTCAAGGTGTTGGTTACCACCTTTAAAGCGCTCCATGGCATAGGATCCGGGTACCTTCGGGACCGACTTCTGCCACCAATAGCCTCCCACCGACCAGTCCGCTCCCACAGAGAGGGTCTCCTCCGGGTGCCATCAGCCAAGTTATGTCGGCTGGCGACACCCAGGGGGAGGGCCTTCTCTGTGGGAGCTCCAGCCCTGTGGAATGAACTGCCCCCCGAAATACGAAAGATTTCCGACCTCCGGGCGTTTCGCTGCGCACTGAAGACCCTGTTGTTCTGCCAGGCAGGGTTACTAACATAACGTTTTAAATTGGGGTATTTTAAATTTCTGGGATTTTAATTGGAGCCTAATTATTTAATGATTTTAAATTTTAAATTGTTGTCGTGTTTTTTGTGTTTTTAAATAGGCTGTACACCGCCCTGAGTCCTTCGGGAGAAGGGCGGTATAGAAATAAAATTATTATTATTATTATTATTTACTCAACTATTCTTATCCACCCTTTGATGAAACTTTTAATCATAATAGCACTTAGACCTATATACCACTTCACAGTGCTTTTACAGCCCTCTCTACGCGGTTTACAGAGTCAGCATTTTTGCCCCCAAAAATCTGGGTCCTCATTTTACCCACCTTGGAAGGATGGAAGGCTGAGTCAACCTTGAGCCGCTCAGGAACAAATTCCTGGCAGCGGGCAGAGTTAACAACAGCAACAGCAATAGACTTAGACTTATATACCACTTCACAATGCTTTTACAGCCCTCTCTAAGTGGTTTACAGAGTCAGCATTTTTGCCCCCAACAATCTGGGTCCTCATTTTACCCACCTTGGAAGGATGGAAGGCTGAGTCAACCTTGTGACGGTGAGAATCGAACTGCCTGCAGTTGGCAGAATTAGCCTATAAGTGCAATATTGTGTCATGTGGCAATGCTGGTTAGGCAAAAGGAAGATAGAAGTTCAAGGCCCTCCGGAGGCAGGAAACAGCCTGTTTCCCTACTTCTGGTGGGCCCAGAAGGCACAAAAACCAGCTGGCCAGCACACGCATACACGCCGGAGCTGAGCTCACGTGCCCACCGATATGGCTATGTGTGCCATAGGTTCACCATCACGGGACTAACAGATTGATTTTAGGCCAACTTGACCAAGACTAATTTAGCCAGCTTAATACAAAGTCTGCCTCCTCCTGACCTCTAATATCCCTTAAGTCATGGAAATAATAGGATGTTATTTATTTATTTATTTATTTATTTATTTATTTATTTATTGCGATTTATATACCGCCTTTCTCCCTAGGGACTCAAGGCGGCTTACAAAATGACAACTTCAATACAAATCACAATACAATACCAAATTAAAATCAGTAACCCAATTAAAAAACGATTTAAAATTATACCAGTGTACCCCCAAACGGATCAGTTTAATTGGCGGAAGAGCCACGTCTTCAGCTCGCGACGGAAGGAAAGAAGGTCGGGGGCTGTCCTGAGCTCAGTGGGCAATCCATTCCAGAGGGTCGGGGCTCCCACAGAGAATGCCCTCCCCCTGGGGGTCGTCAGCCGACATTGTTTGGCCGACGGCACCCTGAGGAGGCCGACTCTGTGAGAGCGCACAGGACGATGGGAGAACGGCTGGAGATGGTCCTGTAAGTACCCCGGGCCTAAGCCATGAAGTTATTACAGGGAGACCTTGACTTACAAACACAACTGAGCCAGTGGTGGAATGATGCCGGTTTAACAATCAGTCGGTGAGTGTGTAAGAGCGCGCCTAAAGTGCTTGCGTGCAGCGCTGAAAATGGAGCATTTAGAAGCTCAGCTGCTTACCTTCCAAGTCAGCAATGGTAAGTAGAACAGTGGGGTGTGTGTGTGTGGAAAATCAGTTGTGCCGCGTGACTGAGATGAGCTACAAAGCAGGAAATAAAGAACAGGATAGAGAGGGGGTGGGTGGGCGGGGCCAACTGCTCATCAGCGCTACAGGTTCACCCAAACCGGCTGAATTCCACTTCTGAACTGAGCCCAAATTTTTGTTCCTAAGACAGTTGTGAAGTGAATTCAAAAGGTGAGTGCATGACCCCTGGGACACCGCAACCATCATCAATATAAGTCAGTTGCCAAGTGTCTAAATTTTAAATCACATGATCGTGGGGATGAGTGTGAAAAAGGGGCATCGGTCACTTTTTTCGGCGCCGTTCAAACGGCCACTAAACGGATGAAGTCAAGGACTATTTGCATTTACTCATATTGGCAGTCTCATTTACGAAGCCGGTCGATAGTGTTTTTTTTTTTTTAAATCAGGTCCCCCCACATTTTTTTTTCTTCCCCAAAATATTTTGGTCCAAGGCAAAACTCTGGCTGTGTTCCTAGCTATATACACTCTTGCGGTGAAATCAAACATATCTTGTTGTTGACCGACTCTCAAGTCAACAGAAAAAGTCCCATAGCGCAAAACATAACAGCAAAATCAGACCTAGATCAAGAACCCATATAAACCTCACCCTTGTTTTTATATCCAAAAAGAATTTTTTCCCCTAGCTATGATTGAGCAAACAAAACACACCCATCCTTTCAAACTGCTTATCCATGGAAACAGGAAAGTCACCTGACTCTTCCTGTTATAACAGCAAGACCAGGGCCACAAACTGTAGAGAAAGGATGATTCTTTTTTATAACCTCGGTGCAACACTTGGAGGCATATCTAGTATCCTATTACAGGGGAACCAGGCAGAGAAAAATACACACAGTAAATCTTGGAAACACAATAATAAAAGAAAAAGAGTGCATCTCAAGGCTCACCTCACCTCTACAAATACCCTGAAAGCTTATGCAATAATTCACTCTTTATGCAAAGATCAGCAGAAGCAAATCTGAAAGGTAAAAATGGATATCTTTTCCCCCTGTATCCCTAGCTCAGAAGATCTTCACTCCTGATTTCAGCATTTGTCAGGGAGCTATCTAACCCATCCCATCTACAAAAGAGATTAGAACATTCTCTCACCTGCAAGACAGAGGGAGGGGGGCAGGGAAAGAAAGAAAGAAAGAAAGAAAGGAAGGAAGGAAGGAAGGAAGGAAGGAAGGAAGGAAGGAAGGAAGGGGAGGAGGGAGGGAGGGAGGGAGGGAGGGAGGAAGGAAGGAAGGAAGGAAGGAAGGAGGAGGGAGGGAGGGAGGGAGGGAGGGAGGGAGGGAGGGAGGGAGGAAGGAAGGAAGAAAGTCCTTCGGGACTTGAGTCCTTCAGGACTTGAGTCCTTCGGGAGTAGGGCGGTATATAAATCTAATAAAACAAACAAAACAAACAAACAAAGAAAGAAAGAAAGAAGAAAAGAAGAAAAGAAAGAAAAAAGAAGGAAGAAGGAAGAAAGAAAAGAAAGAAAGAAGGAAGAAAGAAAGAAGAAAAGAAGAAAAGGAAGGAAGGAAGGAAGGAAGGAAGGAAGGAAGGAAGGAAGGAAGGAAGGAAGGAAGAGGGCACTTTATCACTTATCAACAGAAATGGCAGCTGAAATAATAAATGTAAGATAAATTAGGAAGAAGGATGCTTGCTTCAAAAAAAGGCCAGCCTGGGTCAGGGCTGCTTCAGAAAAAGTTGCATTCCAAAACACAATCTGATCCTACACAATGTAGAAAGAAGGGGGAAGAAATATATAAAATCAGTCCCCTTTTTTCAAACTTTTGTAATCTCAAGATCTGCCAAATTATTTCAGGCGAGCTGTGATCCTAAACCACCCAACCGGTGTTTTCAGAATAACAATAATGATCCTTTAATGAAAAGAAGGACCAGGGGTGATTTGATAGCAGTGTTCCAACCTTTCAGTGCCTTTCACAAAAAAGAAGGGGTCAACCTTTTCACCAAAGCACCTGAGGGCAGGACAAGAAGCAATGGATGAAAACTAATCAAGGAGAGAAACAACCTAGAACTAAGGAGAAATTTCCCGGCAGTGAAAACAATTAACCAGTGGAACAACTTGCTCCAGAAGTTGTGAATGCTCCAACACTGGAACTTTTTAAGAAGAGACGGGACAACCATTTGTCTGAAATGGTGTGCTTGAGCAGGGGGTTAGACTACTAAAAGACCTCCAAGGTCCAACTCTGTTATTCTAATTTATTATCCAACCCACCATCCTGAAGGCAGGAAAAGAAGGATGGGTGGAAAATGAACAAGGAGAAAATCAACTTAGAACGAAGGAGAACAATTTCCTAACAGTGAAAACAATAGACCAGTGGGAAGACTTGCCTCCAGAAGTTGTAAATGCTCCAACACTGGAGGTTTTTAAGAAGAAACTGGACAACCATTTGTCTGAAATGGTATAGGGTTTCCTGCCTGAGCAGGGGGTTGGACTAGAAGACCTCCAAAGTCCCTTCCAACTCTGTTATTCTATCATTGTTCTTCCATTCATAGAATGGAATGGAATGGAATGGAATGGAATGGAATGGAGTGGAGTGGAGTGGAGTGGAATGGAATGGAATGGAATGGAATGGAAAATATGGAATGGAAGAGAAGAGAAGAGAAGAGAAGAGAAGAGAAGAGAAGAGAAGAGAAGAGAATGAGAGAGGAGAGGAGAGGAGGGGAGAGAGAGGAGAGAGAAAATATGGAATAGAATAGAATAGAATAGAATAGAATAGAATAGAATAGAATAGAATAGAATAGAATAGAATAGAATAGAATAGAATAGAATAGAATAGAATAGAATAGAATAGAATAGAATACCCTGTTTTCCCGAAAATAAGACCCAACCGGAAAATAAGTCCGATTTTTCAGGATGCTCGTAATATAAGCCCTACCCCCACCTCCAAATAAACCCCAGTTGAGATTGTCAGTCAGATGGGTGCATTTAGTACCGTATTTTCCCCAAAATAAGACCTAACTAGAAAATAAGCCCTTAATGCGACTATTGGAGCAAAAATTAATATAATATAATATATTAATATAATATATTATATATATAATATAATATAATAAGGTCTTATTTTTGGGGAAACATGGTAGAATAGAATGTTATATAATAGGATGTTATTACAGGGACTTACAACCCTGTTGTAAGTCCCTGTAATATCAACTGAGCCGGTGGTGGAATGCTGCTGGTTTAACAACTGGTTAAAGAGTCTTTATTGGCCAACTGTGATTAGACACACAAGGAATTTGTTTCCAGTGCGTAAGTTCTCAATGTACATACAACAATAGTGATAAGCAACAATGTTATAGTCATAAGAAGATCAGGAGATCAGTAATAGGAAAGATGAGAATAATAATGTTAATACTCCCTTTTTAGATAGTTTGACCATGTTGTAGGATTTAGTTGTTTAGCAGACTATACATTATCATTGCTGTATACGTTACTTTCGAAGCTCTCAATGTTCTTTCCAGTCCAATCCAATAAAATGCAAGCATTTCATGGCATACGGGCATGGCATCCATTCCAAATGGCTGGGAATAGACAGAAAATACTCGGTGGAAGTTTAACCCATATTTGTGGCAAGGAAAGCATTAAACGACTAAAATTAGACAGGTTGAAAATGATACCAGACCTTCATAATCACTTAGACATTTCAAGGTGTAAGGAGTAAACATGCGGAAGTGATTTGAAATGTTTCTCCACATAATTACGGAGATCAAAATACTTTCCTTGATGGCAGTGTAATGAGCAAGCCGGCTAAAAATAGGAACTCAGAAAGCCTATATTTTGAATCTAAGATAAATCCTTTCTATAGTGAGGAGTTTCTATATAATAATGCCATTTTTGCTTTGCTGGACGCAGCACTGAGGCTGATTTTCCTTCCGTTTCTTATGCTTCCACCAATATGGATTTTTTAAAATCAGAATAACGAAGCTCAGCAGAGCTAGAATATAGAGGAATTTATTATTATTATTATTATTTTTGAAAACGTGTCTTTTAAAGAGCCGAGAAGTTGTTACACGGGGATTTCTAAGAATTGGGAGTTTAAATATGACACATCCGGATACTGCTGGGCATATAGTCTATTAAACATTCTTGACGTGGAGATCTGAAACTCAAGCATAAGAAAGCAACGAAGAACCTAACAATGTTTTCTGGACATCAAAGGAAACCGAACGAAATGGATTTTACTTGTTAGTTCTTCCAACAATCCAAATACCTTATGTAAGAGGGACATGCACACACTTCAGTTGCAAAGTCCCATGCTACAAAACACCATAGCTCAGCTTTCTATCTGGCTGCTGGCCAAGCTAAACATGAATTCCATACTCTTTCCAGCCTCTTTAAAAACCACTGGTGATCTAGTCCTAGAAAAGACAGACGGGAAAAGGGACAGGTAGGTAGACAGCAGTAGGAATGCTTCCAAAACTGTAAGCTATCTATTTCTCCAAATAGTCTTGACGACACTGACTTCCAAACGAATACATTCAGCCTTTTGTGGGGTTTTTTTGGAGTAAGCATACCACCCGATCCATCCGTGTTGCCTTTGGAGGTTGCAACGTACAACGATTTCTTATTCCTCAATGGTATCAAGCGAATCTCTACCATCTACCTCACCTTCCCAATCAGCCACCTGCACACAAATCGTCGGAAGAGAAACCCAGCATTTTTGACATATGGCCAGTGAGTCACAAAACACACAGTGAAGCAACAAAGAATCCAACCCACCGCCCACACATTATAGCTCCGAATTTTGCAGGATGTACGGCGGGAGCTGTTTATCATAACAGTGCGGAGGAAAGAAGGAAGGAAGGAAGGAGAGGAGAGGAGAGGAGGAGGAGGAGGAAGAAGAGGAGGAGGAAGATGAAGAAGAAGAAAAGAAGGAGAAGGAGGAGGAGGAGGAGGAGGAGGAGAAGGAGAAGGAGAAGAAGAAGAAGGAGAAGAAGAAGAAGAAGAAGAAGAAGAAGAAGAAGAAGAAGAAGAAGAAGAAGAAGAAGAAGAAGAAGAAGAAGAAGAAGAAGAAGAAGACTCTTGCTGATTTCTTCTTCCTCCTCTACCCCTGAATATCGGGGTCACCGGTAAAGAATGAGGTTCAGGGAACCGACAGCGTGAAAAAAGGGGAGAACAATAGACAGTCATGGCATTGACAATGATGCTTCGGCCCCTTCCTTCCCTCCCACTGCGACAGTTTCATTCAACAGCCAGGGAGGCTGCTACCGTCATAAGAATGGATAACGGCATGAGGAATACAAGATGACCGGGAGGATGGGAGGGGGGGTGACGGGGGGGGGTGAGGATGGAAATAGGGGGATGGATGAATTCAGAGCCAAAGATGGCAGCGTGCTCACCTTTCCTATATATATATATATTTTTTCCCTCCCAGACATTCTGGATAGAGACGTCCCATGCGGAGGAAAAAACGATGAAAAGGAATTGTCCGGAAACCGTTGGACATTTTTGGCTTTTGACAAACGCGGTGTTAGAAATGTTTAGGGGGGGGAGGAAACATATGCTGGGTGATGCAATGTGTGTGCGCGTCCGTGTGTCCATGCTTGCCTGTGAGAACGTGCGCCTTCTGTTTTTAATGTGCTGTGATCTTCATCGCACACCTCTTAGGGAAAAAGCTTTCTGACCATGTAAATAAGGAGAGAGTGTTCCTCAAATGTTTGATATTTGCCCACCTTGGGAAGGGAAGGATAGCTACAACTATCAGTTAGTCAGATATAGTAGGTGAACCCCAAGCTCAAATTGTGTATGTATGTGTGTAAAAGGGGGGGTCTTTATAAAAGGTGGGAAATATGCAAATAAGCTCTAACACCTGGATCACGTCCGGTAACTTCGCTTCCGATATTCTATTGTTTCAGTTTGGTCGTCTTTCTTCCTTTTTTTTTTTTTAAATTTCTTATTTGGTCTATAAACAGGTTCTTCGCCATAATTGGATCAGACAATTTCGACACCAGCTTTGGGATGTTAAGCATTTTTTTCCTAAATATATATATATATATATATATATATTATAATTTTATTTTAAACCTCAATCTGATACAGATGGAAAGGTGGCTGGGAAGAATCGTTTTTTTTAGGAGTCAGGATTCATCAGACGGAAAGAAAACACGGAGATAAGTCTTTGTTATTTCGAATATATGTCTTAAGTTCGTTCTGTGGTGTGGGGGGGTAAAGGTGGAGAGAAGAGATTAAATATATCTTAAATAATTAACAGAGGATCAGCCATGGGGAATAGAGTGAAAAATAAAGCATTTGCACAAGACTATCCTGCATTTCCTAAAAAAAAAAACAGATACCCTGTTTTTAAAACTTCCTATAAAAGAGAGCGGTTTCAGCCAGTGGCCGAGAGACTAAAAATCAGCACTAAAAAAATGAAATGCATCCAAATTCATAGATAAAAAGAAATTAGATTTTGATTTCGTTCGGATGTTTTGGAGACCTCAAATGCAAAACGCTTTATTTCCACCAGACCGCAGCTTTTGTGCCAATCGAAAACACAAGGGAAGAACTCCGTATTAGTGACTGAAGGAAGGTGAAAGGCTGACCAGAATAAACCAAAAACCTACCGAATCAAATCAAAGAGAATCTCCCCCCCCCCACGCACACATTTTCCCCTTTATCCTCAATAACCACAATTTGAGCTATTTAAAGGAGGCGTGTAAATATGGAGCTAAGAACGGTATCGAATGGTAAATGCCATCACTGGTATTTACTAAAACGCTGGGAACTTTGTCACATGACAATTATGTGCTCCCTACAGCAATGAACAATGAAATGTACAACAATCTCAAATAAATCTCAAACCCAATGACGTGGATTTCTACAATCAGTTTCATTAAATAGACAAAAAAAAAAAAGGTATTTTCCCAAGGGGAAAAAAATAGATTATGAAAGAGGGGTAGAAAAGAGCTAATGCTCTATTTTGCAGTTTTTCATCTTGGTGGAAATGCCAGATTCTGGGAATCCCCCCCCTACACACACACACACTTTCTTTGGATCAACTCAACTAGCAGCCACAATAACAACACTACGGATTCATGCAGGTTTTCGCCCAACAAAGACATATTAAAATCTCCCCTTGGAGCAGCGTAGAGGGCATAGCTGGATGAAGAACAGGGAGGGAAAACAAATTAACACAACTCTTCAATTGTTACTTCCACCACAGAAAAACCTCTGCTACAAAAGAGAAATCTCGAACCCTTTCTCTTTCCAAATTTGTCAGTCTGATTGTGCACCATTTCCAAGAAAGGTATGCAATGAAAAAGAGTTATTCTTTCAAATATTTTCTTTAAAAAAAAAAAAAGGCTCGACATAGTATGACGTTGGCTGGGATACGAAACTAAACGGGTTTTGATGAAGCATCAATCTACTGGTTTCACAAAGCCTATTTTACAATCAGCTCTTAATCTGAATGGGGAATACAGAAATGCAGAAGAGGGAGGGAGGGAGAGAGGGAGGGAGGAAGAATAGAGTATGAGGAAGGGAAGGGAAGGGAAGGGAGGAAGGAAGGAAGGATAGAGTATGAGGAATGGAAGAAGGGAGGAAGGAAGGGAAGGAGGGAAGGAAGGGAAGAAGGAAGAATACAATATGAGGAAGGGAAGACGGAAGGAAGGAAGAATAGAGTATAAGCAAGGGAAGAAGGAAGGAAGGAAGGAAGGAAGGAAGGAAGGAAGGAAGGAAGGAAGGAAGGAAGGAAGGATAGAGTATGAGGAATGGAAGAAGGGAGGAAGGAAGGGAGGAAGGGAGGAAGGGAGGGAAGGAAGGAAAGAAGGAAGAATACAATATGAGGAAGGGAAGACGGAAGGAAGGAAGGAAGAATAGAGTATGAGGAAGGGAAGAAGGAAGGAAGGAAGGAAGGAAGGAAGGAAGGAAGGAAGGAAGGAAGGAAGGAAGGAAGGAAGGAAGGAACAATGGGGAGGGAGGGAGGAAAGGAGGACAGGTCTTGAAATCCAGTATTTTAAAATCAAAAACAATTTTAATCTTTAGAAACAAATTTAGAAAAGGACACTCTATCGAAACTCTTTTCAGGATTCCAATGCTTAATTTTATGCTTAAACTTCCCAACGTTGGAAGGCCTGTTACAAGATCTGACAAAGAACAAATAATTCCTATCAATTCCTCCCCCACCCCCACTCAAAAAGACAAAAAAAGGGGAGGTAGGAGACCTCAATCAGGGTCCTGTGGGTTTTACTCATGCAGGAACCCACTAGGACGAAAATGCGAGGCTCAGCTTCGCCCGCTCCATCCCCTCTCACGAGTCTTTCAATTAAAGGCCCTGCAATCAGATCGATAGAGTGTAATAAGAAGAGAGCTTTGCAATTCTGAAACTATTAATTTGCTGAGGAGCTGCCATGGATAAATGGGACCAGAAAAGAGATAAGCACAGATATCTGTCCTATCATTTTGGGAAACAGGAGGGGGCTTTTTAAGCGGCTCCCCCCCCCCAGTAACGTCATCTCTGTCCATAACTTGGGAGTGCTTTGAAGAGAAAACAGACAATAGCAAGAGCAAAAAGCGCTTAGACTTATATACCGCTTCACAGTGCTTTTTACAGCCCTCTCTAAGCGGTTTACAGAGTCAGCCTCTGGCCCCCAACAATCTGGTTCCCCATTTTACCCACCTCGGAAGGATGGAAGGCTGAGTCCACCTTGAGCCAGTCAGGATCGAACTGCTGGCAGTCAGTAGAATTAGCCTGCAATACTGGATGGATGGACAGATGGATGGAGGTAGAGATAAATAGAGATAGATAGATAGATAGATAGATAGATAGATAGATAGATAGATAGATAGATATAGAGGTAAATAGAGATAGATAGAGAGAGAGAGAGAGAGACAGAGATAGAGATAAATAGAGATAGATAGATAGATAGATAGATAGATAGATAGAGATAGAGATAAATAGAAATAGACAGATAGATAGATAGATAGATAGATAGATAGATAGATAGACGGAGATAGAGATAGATAGATAGAGATAGAGATAGAGATAGAGATAGATAGATAGATAGATAGATAGATAGATAGATAGATAGATAGAGATAGAGATAGATAGATAGATAGATAGAGATAGATAGATAGATAGATAGATAGATAGATAGATAGATAGATAGATAGATGATGGACAGATAGATAGATGATGGAGGAATGGTCAGAGAGACACTGACTCACACACACACACCCCTCAGAAAATGGTAGAACTGCAGAATAAGCTCCAACAACAGTTTCACTCATACAGTATATCCAGAACTGAGAGACATTTATCATATGTCTGAAAAGTGTAAGGGAGCGCCCTGTATCCAGTCTTTGGCTGTTGTGGGAGTGCATTTTGTGGAGTTCACCTCAAACCTGACCTCCGAGGAGGGCGGTTGAATCCAAACCCTTCCTTGATGTAGGAAACTCGGCAGCAAGGATAAAGAACAGCTTTGCAGTCTCTTCTCAAGGACTTCTGTTGAGAGGAGAGATCACCCACCTCCAGGGATCAATTCCATTGCTGAACTCTTCTTAATTGTTCTTAATTGCTTCTTCAGAGCTGAAGAAGCTTCTTGGATGAGAAGTGAAATGTCTTCAACAACAACAACAACAACAAAACACCCCGGAAAGTTCAGTTGCCTCTTGAAAAAGCAACCATGACCTGGAGGACTGAGAATCTCCATAGACATTTAGCGATGTTCTTAATTGTGTCTTCTTAACCATCCTGGAATTAGGTACAATTCATTTTGCATCCAGGGGTGGGTTGCAAAAGTTTTAGCAAGGGGTTCTCTGCCTCGTTGCTGGGTGGGCATGGCCATGGTGGGTGTGGCCTAGTCAGCCTTCTGCACCACAGCAGGGGTGGAGTTTGCCCTCCCTGGGCTCTGGTGGCTTTCCTTGAGCTTCCGAGAGGGCAAAAATGGCCTCCCCAGGCACCAGAGGCCCTCTGGAGGCCCGCCCATTTTTCACCCTCCCCGAGCCTCCATGCGTGCCCTGCACTTACCTGCATACAAAACAGGCCACATGGGGACTCCTGGGAGGGGAGGGGCAGGGTGAGCGGGGCCAGCCAGGAGTGGGATTTGCACATTCTCCGAACTGCACAGAATCTTAGCTAGAGGTTCTCCCGAACCCCTGTGAACCCCCAGCATTCCACCCCTGAGCCCAGCCCAACATTTAGAAAACTCTGTAAGGATGTGTGGCGCAATCAAGACACCGCTTTCCAAGGTTCATGGAAACGCAAAACGTTGACTCCCTCTTCTCCATCCATTTTGCCTGTCATGGTTGGTCATAAACAGTCTGACCTAGAAAGGGAATGAGGAACTCATCTGCTCCACTTTTGGCTTGTCCCAATTTACATTCTTTGAGTCCTTCGCTTTGTTCTGTCCCCAACCACACGCACACACACCAACAGACGTTCAAGAGTTAAAGACCAAACCAGCCGGCAAAATCCTTTTCCTTATGATAACGGAACTTGGCAACAACCTAGTGGCTGCCTGCCAAGAGTTTATTATTTATGAAGAGGAGAGATAACTTCTCCCCACTTCTGATACATCAAAAGAAACAGCTCAATAATTAGAGAGTTAATCAAGTCCAGAGATAATCCAGCAAAGTCTATAGCAAAAGTCCGGCAATGCAGAATGGCGTGGAAGCTTTCAGCTTTGTTCGTCACAAGGTTTGACTGGCCACCACACTCCCTTTTATATCCTGTGGGGTGTGGTCCAGTGACTCAGCCTAATCTCGGGCACGCCTTTTCTTCTGTTGCGCATGCTTATTTCTGCGATGCTGGCGTGGATCCAGCCAAGACTCATTACCCTCATCACTGTCCACCTGTGGCTGCGTGGACGTGCTTGGTCCCGGCCCTATCTCTTGCCCTTCGGCGGACACCGAAGGCATTGCCAGAGAGGAGGGTCCTGGAGAGGGAGGCCTTGCCAACTCCTCTTCTTCACTCTCGGAGTCCTCTCCTGCCGATGACACAGGCTCAGGTAACGGAGCCACAACACACTCAAAGACTTGGGCGATCCTTGATCCTCTCTAGTCCAACATGGCGGGAAGGATAAATCTAGTCCTATTGACATTTATTTGTCGTTTGTTTTGACTCCTTCCTCCTTTGACCCACCATCTGTGACTTTTGAGGAGACGCGAGAAAGAACGTGGGGGTTCTCCGAACTGCACAGAATCTTAGCTAGAGGTTCTCCTGAACCCCTGCAAACCCCGAGCAGCTGACCCCTGGAAGCATCACACTCTCCAGAAGGTGACTCCTGAAAACCTGCCAGAGTTTTCCTCTGCCTCTTCTTACACCAAGCAGAACCAAGGCAGGATTTTTTTTTGTGTTCCTTTCTCACGCTTCTCCAGGGGTGGTATTCATTTACCTTCGCTACCGGTTCGCAGATGTGAGTGCACGCTTCACTCGCATCCTCCACCGTGGATGCTTAGAGGCTTCTGCACATGCGCAGAGGGTCAAAAATGGGACATGATGATGTCGAGGTGGGTGGGCAGAGCATCCCGCAACCACCACTTTCAGTTTGCCCGAACCAGAAAGAAAGAAAGAGGGAGGGAGGGAGGGAAAGAAGAAAGGAAGGGAGGGAGGGAGGGAAGGAGGGAGGGAGGGAAAGAAGAAAGAAAGAGAGAGAGAGAGGAAGGGAGGGAAGGAGGGAGGGGAAGGAAGGAAGGAAGGAAGGAAGGAAGGAAGGAAGGAAGGAAGAAAGAAAGAAAGAAAGAAAGAAAGAAAGAAAGAAAGAAAGAAAGAAAGAAAGAAAGAAAGATTGATTCACCATTAGAGTATCTATATTTGGACTATATTTTTTTCCCTATCTACTGCATTACTCTTTTTCTGGGAAATGGGAAAAATGGGCCAACTAGGAGTTGCAAATTGCTTAAAAGAACCACATGACACCACTGCCAGTAAGACTGTATATCAGCAAGCCAACTCAAAGCCATCAAAGAGAAGACAATAAGGGGGTTTTTTTTGCATTCATTAACACAGACACAGAGAGAGAGAACATGAGTGAAAAAGGCCGGTTTTGACCCAAAATAAAGTCAACACTTAGCAATTCAATCTACTACAGCTGTACAGGCTCTGTACCAGGACAGGGAAACAGTATAAGGCATTGTCCCCCTTTCAGAGATGCTCGTTGTTATCCGAGTTCCCGCAAAACCTCAAAGTGATCTAACTCAATGAATTCCCTTTGAAAGAAAACAAAAGGGGGGGGGAAATGACAGGGGAGTAAACAACCTGTAGCCCCTTTTGACTCCAAACATTCTCCTTTGGGACACTTTTAATCAGGGGTGGACTGCCGGGGGTTCGTAGGGGTTCGGGAGAACCTCTAGCTAAGATTCTGTGCAGTTCAGAGAACCCCCAAATCCCACTCTTGGCTGGCCCCACCCACCCCGCCCTGCCCCTCCCAGGAGTCCCCACGCAGCCCATTTTGGATTCAGGTAAATGCAGGGCACACACGGAGGTTCGGGGAAGGCGAAAAATGGGCCTACCGGAAGTTCAGGAAGGGCCTCCGGAGCCTGGGGAGGCCCTTTTCGCCCTCTCGGATGCTTGAGGAAAACCTCTGGAGCCCGGGGAGGGCAAAAGCGCCCCCCCACACCATGGTGCAGGAGGCTGACCAGGCCATGCCCACTCAGCAACTGGACAGAGAACCCCTTGCTAAAATTTTTGAAGCCCACCCCTGCTTTTAATCCTTTGCCGAAGATTTCAGAAAACTTTAAAAGAAAATATTACGCTCCATTCTACGGTTACTCAACAGTCTCATCTGCAGAAGACGCCCCCCACTTTCTTCTCCGAAATTACCATCTGCTGCACCTTGCATTTGTTTCCTTCTAATCGTTTCCCCCAAATCCTTCTTGCTCATTCCGTGCTTTGAAAGGTCTCCTCTCTGGCCTTCTGCTGGGGAGCAGACAATAGAGGTGATACGGGCCCATTATTCATGAGGAACTTCATGTGTAACGTGAGAAACTTCTCATCTCCTGACCCTTCTTAGCATAAGAATTGATGATAAAATTCAGAACTGAAAAGGAAGAGAAGAAAGAAAAAAAAACCTTCTGGGAAAGCCGAGGTTTAAAAAAAAAAAAGTGAGGCAGAGCAAGAGGGACAGAGAGTTTTCCTGCCAAGATTCAGGGTTCGAAGAAGAATTGCCAAGTTTCTGCAGTTGAGAAAGGAATGCAAGATTAAAGTGATAAACTAAGATGGTGATGCTGAAGATATTGGACAGGAATTTAGGACTCTTTTAAAAATTTAGGATATTTCTTTCCTGGAGAGTTCAATCTGGAGTAGAATTGCAAAGTAGGAAGGGCCAACCTGCAGGTTGCTACTACCGATTCTCCTGAACCGGCCAAATGCTATCACTGCTTGCAACTCTCTGTGTGGGCCCCCCAGTCTTTAATATTAATAATCCTTTATGGAGTTTCTTTTGGACACATAACGTCAGTTTCTTATTTAAAAAAAAAAAACCATTGAAACAACTTTTTTTTTAAAAAAAAAAAATGAGAATAGCCGTGGCAAACGACTTCCCTATTTTTGCCAAACACAACTGTTAGGATATGGTTTGAGCCTAACAAGTTGTCCAGGCAATATATGTATTCTGTGACTTTAATATGAATATCTATTGTGTAATTTTAAGGCTTTAATGCTGAGTCATGCTGTAATTAGGTAATGACTGGTTGTGAGAGTATTTAAGCAAGGTATTGTAACGTGTTCAGTTTCTGCTATGATATGCTGCCATTGTGTATGAAGCTGCTATGATCTGCTGCCATTGTGTATGAAGATGATGTGATATGCTACCAGAGTATGATATGCTGCCATTGAGAGGAGTTGCTATCTGCTAATCATCGTTGGATGGATCTGCTACCGTCGTGGTTTGTGAACCAGAGTGAGTTTGTTATTCTAACCAACTAATGTTTGTTTGGTGAGAAGATATCTGTAACTACTGGACTGATTTAACTGGCAAAGACTTGGAATTTGTTTAAAGACTATGAGACTGTTTTTCCACTATAAAGTAAGCTTTTGATAAACCAGTTTGCATATCTCTTATTCATTGCTCTCAGCAACGTTTCCTTTTGCATTTAGTCTGCTGGTTAGTAACACAACACCAATATCCTTAACAAAAACCAAACAAACAAACACATTTTTATCCATCAAGACACTGGCATAGGCAACGGATATTATGCTTTTGATTAGTAAACGAACACCAGTGGTGGGTTTCAAAATTTTTTACTACCAGTTCTGTGGGTGTGGCTTGGTGGATGTGACATGGCTTGGTGGGTGTGGCAGGGGAAGGATATTGTAAAATCACCATTCTCACCCCAATCCAGGGGAAGGTTACTGCAAAATCCCCATTTCCTCCCAATCAGCTGGGACTCGGGAGGCAGAGAACAGATGGGGGTGGGGGCCAGTCAGAATTTTTACTACCGGTTCTCCGAACTACTCAAACTTTCTGCTACTGGTTTTTCCAGAACTGGTTCAGAACCTGCTGAAACCTACCTCTGACGAACACCTAATAAGAGTTGAAGATGAGTTGTATCAGATAAAGCATTCCATTTTAAAATTTTCCATTGTAAATGCAGCCACTTTGTGAGGATAATTAACAGAAATAACAGAGTTGGAAGGGACCTTGGAGGTCTTCTAGTCCAACCCCCTGCTCAGGCAGGAAACCCTTTTTGCCGTCACATGCCAAAAGCGGGGGGGAGCGTAGGGTGGTGGCGTACCCGTGTGCCCACACCCATAATCCAATGCCTCTCCGCCTCCCGCGTATGCATGTGCGACCCCCCCAGGGATGGGTTCTAATTTTTTTTACTACCGGTCCTGTGGGCGTGGCTTATTTTGTGGGTGTGGCTTGGAGGTCATGTGACTAGGTGAGCGTGGCTAGCTGGTCAGAGTCATTTCTGGAAGGTCCTCGCACTTACGACCAGTCCTCGCACTTACGACCCGACTCATTTGTTTGCTTTTAACACTGATCAGCTGTAGGGCGGCCCTTTGAAGCCCCGCGGCAAGAGTTTAAACAGGTTTTTTCCCTCTAGTCATCAGCTGGGACTCAGGAGGCAGCAATAGATTGGGGGTGGGACCAAATAAAAGGTAAGAATAACGTGGGCGGGGTGGGGGAGTGGGAGGGTGGGGGGGAGAACCAGTTCAGTGTCGTCATATCGTCACCGCTACCGGCTCGGCCGAACTGGACCGAACCGGGAGGAACCCACCACTAGACCCCCCCCCCTGCACTCCTCCCACTTTTGGCAGGCAAAAAGTTTACCAGTGGGCCCGGTAGGCCCATTTTTCACCCTCCCCAGGCTCCAGAGGCTTTCTTGGAGCCTGGGGAGGGCAAAAACCGCCTTCCCCACCCTCCCAGAGGCCCTCCAGAGGCTGGAAACAGCCCATTTCCTGACTTCCGGTGGGCCTGGAAGGCCTGAAAATCAGCTGGCTGGCGCGCACATGTGTGCTGGAGCCGAGCTAGGGCAATGCTCGTGTGCGGACAGATATGGCTTTCATGTGCCACCTCTGGAACACGTGCCATTGGTTCACCATCACGGCCTTATACCATTACAGACAAACGGTTGTCCAATCTCTTCTTAAAAACTTCCAGCATTGG
This sequence comes from Pantherophis guttatus, assembly GCF_059756535.1. NCBI lineage: Eukaryota > Metazoa > Chordata > Lepidosauria > Squamata > Colubridae > Pantherophis > Pantherophis guttatus. The sequence continues at coordinate 27,454,084 of NC_142071.1, read as the reverse complement.
AGCATTCGCCACTTCTGGATGAAAAATTGTATGCTTTGTAGATGAATCAGAAAGTTTCACTCCTAATCTGATTCATAAGTATGAAAAAAAATGATAATAATTCACATTTTTCAGTGCCGGTGCAACTTTGAATAAGTCGAGAACTACCTTTCCACTCTAATCCATCCATTATGCACAAGATTTTTCAGCTGCAGACGCCATAAGGCGATAGAAAAACTTTGGAGCAGCCCAGGTGCTATATTTTTGTAATTTAAAAAAAAAAAATCGTTTTTAATTCCAGCTCATTTTGAACTGACATTTGTATAGCTTCAGCTGCAAAGGAAAGCATTGGCTATATATAGAGCTATATATTTAGGAGGGAGAGAGGAGGGAGTTGCTTGAAGGAATGTCTAGTAGGTCTTCCAAGGGATTTTTTCCCTACACATCTTGAAGTAATTGCCTCTCCTCCCCTTTTCCACTTGCCACCCTTGCCTCCAAGCCATACCCCCATGACAGAAATAAATTAGCCCGAGGTTCAGGTCACACCATGGAGAGAAGTAAACCTTTAGACCAGAAATGGATGGGAAAAAGCCCAAAGACAGCTGGAGCAGGAGGAACCTTGCCCTCATAGCTGGAATACAAAGGATACTGTAGATGTTGGTGTGATTTCGCAGGGCAAAAAATGTTGGGAGACTTCCCCACTTCAGAGAAGAGGACATTAGGTGGGACTCCTGTGACGGTGGACATCATCTCTATAGTGAAAGAAAATCAAAGCTCTCCAGGTAGATAAGTAGCACCTCAAAGAAAAGGCTGGACAAGAGAAGGACTTCCTGATCATTTGATTTTGGAAGTGGAGGGAATAGAATAGAATAGAATAGAATAGAATAGAATAGAATAGAATAGAATAGAATAGAATACAATACAATACAATACAATACAATACAATACAATACAATACAATACAATACAATACAATACAATACAATACAATACAATATTGGAATGAAGAATAAAGTGGAGTGGAGTGGAGTGGAGTGGAGTGGAGTGGAGTGGAATGGAATGGAATAGAATAGAATAGAATAGAATAGAATAGAATAGAATAGAATAGAATAGAATAGAATAGAATAGAATAGAATAGAATATTGGAATGAAGAGTAAGGTGGAGTGGAGTGGAATGGAATAGGGGGGGGAGAACCAGTTCGGTGACATCATATCATCACCGCTACCGGCTCAGCCAAACCGGACCGAACCAGGAGGAACCCACCACTGTTCCACACGCCCAGCAGCTTCTAGATCCTCAAGGGAGGAGGAGAGACGCCATAAGGCGATAGAAAAAGCCTTCCAAAAGGCTCAATTGGCATTGGGCCTGGATCCCAGCTCCACCTGCCCAGAGGCCTCAACAGGTCAATCTTCAACAGCGAAGGGCAGTTCTAACCCTCCACCTGCCTAAAGGCCTCCTACTCCGGCTTTGTCACCAGATAGATCTCTGCAGGGAGAAATTCCTTACACCCCTGATGCAGAATCAGTTTTTCCTTTGCTCACCCCGTTACGCAGCTAGGGATTCGAACCGCTGAAGTGCCAACCTTTCGATCGACAAGCTCAGAGTCTTAGCTATTGAGCCACCGCATCCCTTGTAATTCTTATCTAGAGTCAATTTAGTGTTGACCGTTAATTAACTAGATCAGTGATGGCGAACCTTTTCGGCACCAAGTGTCTAAACTGGAACATGCGTGCATGTGCATGCATGTGCACGTGCATGCACCAGAGCACCGGAAACTTGAAGACCAGTGGCCGGTATGCCAAAATACGAAAAATGGCCTGAAAAAAGCCCCAAAAACAGCCTGAAAATGGCCTAAAAAAGGCTCAGAAACGGCCTGGAAAACAGCCTGGTTTTTGGCTATTTTCCTCCTCAATCCTGGGGGAAGGATACTGCAAAATCTCCATACCCACCCTACTCTGGGGCCAGCCAGAGGTGGTATTTGCCAGTTCTCCGAACTCCTCAAAATTTCCGCTACCGGTTCTCCAACCTACTCAAAATTTCCGCTACCGGTTCTCCGAACTCCTCAAAATTTCCGCTACTGGTTCTCCGAACTCCTCAAAATTTCCGCTACTGGTTCTCCAACCTACTCAAAATTTCCGCTACCGGTTCTCCAACCTACTCAAAATTTCTGCTACCGGTTCTCCGAACTCCTCAAAATTTCCACTACTGGTTCTCCAGAACTTGTCAGAACCTGCTGGATTTTAACCCTGGTCTCCTCCCTCTTTCTCATGCTGAAGTTATCCTAAGATTATTTCATGTGATTTAACGCTTTATGTTATTCTCTCTTCACTTCCTTTTGATTGTCCGCCTGATTGTGGTGTAATGTGTAACTGGCAGCTGGTCTTTGACCACAAATCAAGTTTATCCTTCTCTTACTAACGGGTCCCTTTCAGGCGATTTAATTTCCCCAGAAGTAATCTTTCCCACACGCCTCCTCAGCCACGACTGCAGCCTCTTTGAAATGCATGACATGACTTAGAACAGAGATTAAAAACGACTCTGGTGCTATCGGACGAACGTTTTAATAGGGAAAAAGAATTACTGGCTCTGACTTTCTGCTTAGCCAAGACAATATGCAATGAGAAAGGAATAAGCAGCTCCCCGACATCTGCATTCACATCAGGCACAACTCAAATTAAGTTTCTCAGCAACTTTCCAGAAGTTTACTGGATCAATCAAGGTTAAAGAAGGAGCATTAAAATGCAGGGTGCCAGGAGGGAATCAATAGGTCCATTTCTTAATAATTTTTCTCCGCCAACTGAAATAAATCTTCTAACCTCCCTCCCTCCCTTCGTTCTTCTCTCTCTCTCTCTCTCTCTCTCCCCCTATCCCTCCCTCTCGTGCAGTGGTTTAAAGAAAGTCAGCGAAACATTTTTCCATCACGTGTCCTAGCTTTACAGTATGGTAACCTGCATTGCAAAACAACTGCCCAGAACACAAAGCCCTCCCTGATCAAATCAAAAAAGAAAAGCAGGGAAGCCTTTCGCCCTCAAGACAGTTAATACAAATCTAATGTGCTGACCATAATCCCATTTAAAACTTTCTCGGTCTTCATTGAAGGAACATTTCTACTGACCTGGCCAGTCTCCATTCCCTTCCCCTTCTATTTTCGGTGTGGCTCGTTCATCAGCACAAAATCTGCATCTCCAAAGACGGAGCAGAAACAGAAAAAAAACACGGTATTCGGATGGCTCCTTCCAACTTTGCAAAATAAATCCAGGGTCTGAGAGCAGAGTTCAGGCATCGTCTTGACAGGCAAGCAGGGAAGGAGGCTGGCGCTGGGGCCAAGCAGAGAGCTGAACTCTTGCCGAGAGCCGCCTCGTTCAATGAATAGCATTTCCCTTCTCAGTTGTCATGCTGGGGGAAACCTACCGCTCTCCGGCTCTCCTTCCAAAGCGGAGAATGAAGCTGAATTCAGGAGGAGAGCTCACAGCCAAGAGACAGGCTCCACCGCCAATACCAAACCAGCTCTCATAGGTCAAGGAAAGCAAGTCAGTTGCAACCTGCAAATCAGTTCATTAAAAGGGATGTTTGGGTGGGCTACCTCCCGTATGTATGAATATCATATATGGCCTCTTCCCCTTGTCTCCCCCACCTGGCTAAGTTTGCTCTTATTTGCGACGCTTGTTTTCCCACCTAAACGTAAGAATTGCTCGGCTCCGAGGAATGGTTTGCATTAAGTTTTAATGAAAACGGCCCAAATATGAAGACTTTTCTGTCAAATATAAATAAGGAATAAATATTTATTTATTTATTTATTTATTTATTTATTTATTTATTTATTTATTTTATTTCTATACCGCCCTTCTCCCGAAGGACTCAGGGCGGTGTACAGCCTAATTAAAAACACAACGACAGACAATATTTAAAAATAATTAAAATTATTAAATAATAGGCCCAATTTATAAAACCCCGAATTTAAAATCCCAATTAAAACCAATTAAAATCTTTATATCGATAGCCCAGCCTGGCGGAACAACATGGTTTTGAGGGCACAGCGAAATACACGGAGATCAGAGATTTTGCGAATTTCTGGGGGGAGTTCATTCCAAAGGGCAGGGGCTCCCACAGAGAAGGCCCTCCCCCTGGGTGTTGCCAGCCGATATAATTTGGCCGATGGCGCCCTGAGGAGACCCTCTCTGTGGGAGCGGACTGGCCGGTGGGAGGCTACTGGTGGCAGAAGACGGTCTCGAAGGTACCCAGGTCCAATGCCATGGAGCACTTTAAAGGTGGTAACCAACACCTTGAATCGCACCCGGAAGACCACTGGGAGCCAGTGCAGCTCGCGCAGGAGGGGTGTCACGTGGGCTCAACGAGTTGCGCCCATAACCACCCGCGTGGCCGTTCCTTTTTTTTTTTAAGACGAGTTTTATTAAATTTTTCTTTTACGTACATATTTTATGAACAGAGAATTCTTTATTGGCCAAGTGTGATTGGACACACAAGGAATTTGTCTTGGTGAATAGGTTCTCAGTGTACATGAAAGAAAAGATACGTTCGTCAAGAATCATAAGGTACAACGCTTCATGATAGTCATAGGGAAACAGTCAATATAAGTCTTAAGGATATCAGCAACAAGGTTACGGTCATTAGTGGAAGAAGATAGGTGATAGGAACGATGAGAAGATTAATAGTAATGCAGACTTAGTAAATAGTTTGACAGTGTTGAGGGAATTATTTGTTTAGCCGTGTGATGGCGTTCAGGAAAAAACTGTTCTTGTGTCTAGTTGTTCTGGTGTGCAGTGCTCTATAGTGTCGTTTTGAGGGTAGGAGTTGAAACAATAGATAATGATGATGATGATGATGATGATGATAATAATAATAATAATGTGCTGCATTCTTGAATGTTCAGTTGACTGAGTTTCATGTTTAATGAATAAAAGATAATAATAATAATAATAATAATAATAATAATAATAATAATGGTACCATGTCCAAGAATTTTATAAGATTCATCAACAAATTGCAGCTTCCTGCAATAACACCAGCAGAACTGCAAAAAACTGCGTTACTTGGAACTTCATACATCTTAAGAAGGTACTTGGTTGATCCCTAGGACGCTGGCAGCAACCCGGATCAACCATTAGCACCAGTCAATGGTATTTGTGACGCATTTTTGAATGTTCAGTTGACTGAGTTTCATATTTAATGAATAAAGTAAATAATAATAATAATAATAATAATAATAAGAAGAAGAAGAAGAAGAAGAAGAAGAAGAAGAAGAAGGAGAAGGAGAAGGAGAAGGAGAAGGAGAAGGAGAAGGAGAAGGAGAAGGAGAAAAAGAAGGAGAAAAAGAAGGAGAAAAAGAAGGAGAAAAAGAAGGAGAAAAAGAAGGAGAAAAAGAAGGAGAAGTTCTAGTGATACGCTACCCAGCTGGAATCATTAACTGAACTGTGGCTGGACCGGAAAACACGTAAACTTTTGAATATGTACCATGCTTTATATCCACGAAGAGACACCGACAGGTTGTACCTGCCAAGTAAAATAGGGGGCAGAGGACTATTGCAAATCCATCAAACTGTAGAAGAAGAAAAACAAAGTTTGAATGATTATGTGAACCAAAGCACAGAAAGATTGCTGCAGGCTGTGAAAATGGAGAACATTATAAAAACAACAGAAACAAAGGCAGAATATCAGGAAAAACAGTTGGATGACAGATTAAATGGATGGAAAACCATAGCTTTGCATGGACAGCACTTGAAAAACATTGAAGGAAAATGTGGTAACAACTTGACATGGGCATGGCTTAAGAGAGGAGCCATCAAGAAAGAAACAGAAGATTTAATACTCGCTGCTCAAGAATGAGCACTAAAAACTAATGCCATGAAAGCGAAGATACAAAAATCCACTGACAATCCAAACTGCCGACTTTGCAACGACAAAGTTGAAACTGTTTCACACTTAATATGTGAACGCAGCAAAATTGCGCAAACTGATTACAAAGCTAGACATGACCGAGTTGCTAAATTAGTCCACTGGTCATTATGTAAAAAATACGACATTCCTGTATCCAAAAAGTCATGGGAACATAAAATGGAAAAAGTTATCGAAAATGAGACAGTGAAGATCTTGTGGGACTTTTGAATACAGACGGATCATCATTTGGAACATAATACACCAGATATCACAGTTGTCGAGGGCCGAAGCGTAGAGTTTATTGATATCGCTGTACCAGGAGACGCCAGAATCGAAGAAAAAGAACTGGAAAAAAATCAGGAAATATCGCAACCTGGCCATTGAAACTAGACGGCTATGGATGAAACATGTAACAGTGATACCCATTGTCATCGGGACACTTGGTACCATGTCCAAGAATTTAACAAAGAAATTGCAGCTTCCTGCAATAACATCAGCAGAACTGCAAAAAAACTGCGCTACTCAGAACATCATATATTCTAAGAAGGTACTTGGTTGATCCCTAGGATGCTGGCAGCAACCCGTATCAACCATTAGCACCGGTCAATGGTATTTGTGATGTATTCTTAAATGTTCAGTTGACTTGAGTTTCATGTTTAATGAATAAAAGAGATAATAATAGGTATCTCTATTGAGATTTTGATGATGGGCAAATGTCTTTAAATTCACTCTTTAAAAAAAAAAACAACAACCCATAACTGATTGTGACATGAAAAATGTTGAGTTGAGGAGAAACATCTCATACATCTTCCCATCCATCACCCACCACTCTTTTGTTGGCCATAAATTTCTTTTTCTTTCCCCAAAACTGGGGTTTCTAAGAACAACCTTTGTCCAAGGAAACAACATATAATATTTTCTACAGTAGAAAATATTATATGTTGTTTCCTTGGACAAAGTATCCAACTGTTTATGACCCATTACACTCCCTTCCTCTTCCTCTTTCTGTCTCACCCTCTCGATCTACAAACTTTAGAAAGCTCACATATCTACAAATATGCTCACAAAGACTTGTCCTCTGTCTCTCTCGCACACTTCCCACCCCCCCTTCTCCATTACGTGCTCAGACTTTCCAACACTTTAGGGGCCCCAAAGTATTCACTATTATCAGTTGAGTCACGTCGAAAGCTCAGCAAAAGGTCATTTCAGGTCATTCCCGAGATGAAAGAAAGGAGCTAAAGTATGTGAAAGAGACAGCCTGGAGGAGGAGAGGAGGAGGAGGAGGAGGAGGAGGAGGAGGAGGAGGAGGAGGAGGAGGAGGAGGAGGAGGAAAAGTTGAAAGAGAAGGAGGATAAGAAGGAAAGTGGATGGGAAGAAAAATAGAGGAGGAGAAAGAGAAGGAGAAGGAGAAGGAGGAGGAGGAGGAGGAGGAGGAGGAGGAGGAGGAGAAGAAGAAGAAGAAGAAGAAGAAGAAGAAGAAGAAGAAGAAGAAGAGGAGGAGGAGGAGGAGGAGGAGGAGGAGGAGGAGGAGGAGGAGGAGGAGGAGGAGGAGGAGGAGGAGGAGGAAAAAGAGAGGAGAAAAAAGAAGAGGAGGGGAGGGGAGGAGAGAGAGAGAAGAAGAAGGAGAAGAAGAGGAGGAGGAAAGTGAAGGAAAAGTTGAAAGAAAGAAAATGGATGGGAAGAAAAATAGAAGAGGAGAAGGAGGAGAAGAAGAAGAGGAGGAGGAGGAGAAAGAGAAAGGAGAAAAAAGAAGAGGAGGGGGAGGGGAGGAGAGAGGTAAGGAGAAGAAGAGGAGGAGGAGGAAAAGTTGAAAGAGAAGGAAAATGGATGGGAAGAAAAATGGAGGAGGAGGAGGAGGAGGAGGAGGAGGAGGAGGAGGAGGAGGAGGAGGAGGAGGAGGAGGAGGAGGAAAAGTTGAAAGAGAAAGAGGATAAGAAGAAAAATGGATGGGAAGAAAAATAGAGGAGAAGGAGAAGGAGAAGGAGAAGAGGAGACTGAGGTGAGAGAACCGGATGGGTGAGGGCAAAAACAAGGAGAGAAAAAGATCCAAAACAGGAAAATGAAGAGGTGTCATCAGCCCAGGATTAAACCTGGTTTATTCATCCCAAGAATCATTTCAGGCAGGGATCGCAGCCTTCTCCAAAGCCCCACAGCTGAACTTGAATCTGTTTTAGTCAGTGCCAGGGAGATGGCTGCCCAAGGTCACAGATTTCATTCCTTCCCATCACTCAGGTTTCCCCTCTGCGCCCCCCCCTTCTCTCTCTCTCTCTCTCTCTCTCTCTCTCTCTCTCTCTCTCTCTCTCTCTCTCTCTCTCTTTAAGTCCTCTAATAAAAGAGACCCTTTCCTAGGCTAGGGAGAGGAGGAAAGATCCTCCATTGTACTCTAGATCAATCTCTCTGCCTTTTCTTTGTGCCAAAGTGGGGGGGGGACGTCTGAGAAAGAATGGCACCTCCTCCATTTGTTTTATCCATTGAAAATTGATTTTGCATTCAGGAGAGGAAAAAGAGGAGCCTCAAGGACATTGCCACAACTAATGTTTCATTTCCTTCCTTCCTTCCTTCCTTCCTTCCTTCCTTCCTTCCTTCCTTCCCTTCCCTTCCCTTCCCTTCCCTTTCCCTCCTTTCCTTTCTCGTCTTTCTTTTCCTTTTCCTTCCTTCTTTCCTTTCTCTTCTTTCTTTCCTTTCCTTCCTTTCCCTTCTTTCCTTTCCTTTCCTTTCCTTTCCTTTCTTTCCTTTCTTTCCCTTCTTTCCTTTGCTTTTCCTTTCTTCTTTCCTTTTCCTTTCCATTCTTTCCTTTCCTTTTCCTTCCTCCTTTCCTTTCCTTTCTTTTCCCTTCTTTCCCTCCTTTCCTTTTCCTTCCTTCTTTTCTTTCCCTTGTTCCTTTCCTTTCCCTCCTTTCCCTTCTTTCCTTTCCTTTTCCTTCTTTCCTTTCCTTTCCTTTCCTTTCCTTTTCTTTTCCTTCCTTCCTTTGGGGTTTTTATCACATACAAAAGAGGGGGTTTGGTGGTAGAGGAGGTACCTGTACATGGAAAGTTTGGCATCCTCCCTGGAGCATTTTTACAATGTACATAAACTACATTAATATGTGTACGCACATCATTGGGTAGAAGACATTTGTAACTCAAGGTTGAACTGTGAAGTCATTGATGCTCTCTGAGCTCGGTTGTTTTCTCAACAGACGTTTCATTATCCAATTAGGTAACTTCCTCAGTGCTTGAAAGGGAGTAGCAAACTGCTCCCTTTGTCTGTCCCACTCCCTTCTAGCACTGATGATGTTACCTAGTTGGGTAATGAAACTTCTGCAAGAAAATAACTAAGCTCAGAGAGCACCAAGGACCCTATAGTCCTCCTCCTCCTCCTCCTCTCCCTCCTCTTCCTCCCTACTCCTCCTCTCCCTCCTCTCTCTCCCTCCTCTTCCTCCTCCTCCTCCTCTCCCTCCTCCTCCCTCCTCCTCTCCCTCCTCTTTTTCCCCCTCCTCCTCCTCCTCTTCCTCTTCCCCCCTCCTCCTCTCCCTCCTCCTCTTCCTCCTCTTCCCCCTCCTCCTCCTCCCCTTCTCCCTCCTCTTCCCCCTCCTCCTCCTCTCCTTCTCCCTCCTCTTCCCCCTCCTCCTCCTCCTCTTCCTCCTCCTCCTCCTCTTCTTCCTCCTCTTCCTCCTCCGCCTCCCCCTCTCCCTCCTCCACTTCCTCCTCTTCCTCCTCCTCTTCTTCCTCCCTCCTCCTCCTCTTCCCCCCTCTTCTTCCCCCTCCTCTTCCTCCTCCTCCTCCTCTCCCTCCTCCTCTCCCTCCTTTTCCCCCCTCCTCCTCCTCCTCTTCCTCTTCCCCCTCCTCCTCCTCTCCTTCTTCCTCCTCTTCCCCCTCCTCCTCCTCTTCCTCCTCCTCCTCCTCTTCTTCCTCCTCCCCCTCTCCCTCCTCCTCCTCTTCCTCTTCCCCCTCCTCCTCCTCTCCCCCCCTTTCCTCCTCTTCCCCCTCCTCTTCCTCCTCCTCCTCCCACTCTCCCTCCTCCACTTCCTCCTCTTCCTCCTCCTCTTCTTCCTCCCTCCTCCTCCTCCCTCCTCCTCCTCTTCCCCCTCTTCTTCCCCCTCCTCTTCCCCCTCCTCTCCCTCCTCCCCCTCCCCCCACACTCCCTTCTAGCACTGATGATATTACCTAGTTGGATAATGAAACATCTGAGGGAGCTCAACCAATCTCATTGTACATACGTTGTGCACTGACAATAAAGATTTTAATTGAATCTGCTGGAAAACAACTAAGCTCAGAGAGCACCGTCCATCATGGATGGACGTCATCGCATAGAAGTAAAACAAGGGGTGAAAGCCGCTGAAGCTGGTGGAGGGAGCGTGAAGGGCTCCCTTCAACCTTCCCCTCCCCCCCCCCGGGAGTCCATAACCCCTGATTAATGCCATCGTTCCGAGTAATAAACTCGGGGAAGTCGGGACTCTGACGTTGCTTTTGCTCAGGTTCAAAAGATCCTTTCTTGAGTACATCACATCGGCACTTAGAAAGGTGAGGCTAGCTCTAAATTATTCCCATGTTGGGGGATAGTTAGTTAGTTAGTTAGTTAGTTAGTTAGTTTATTTATTTATTTATTTATTTATTTATTTATTTATTTATTTATTTATTTATTTATTTATTTATTTATTTAAATTTCTATACCACCCTTCTCCCGAAGGACTCAGGCCAGAAGATAAAACACAGAGATACAAAAATTTAAAATAGATTAAAAACGAATTAAATCATTTGGCTGAATTTAAAATACCCCATAATTTAAACAGATTAAAATTCGTATTTAAAATTTATATTTAAAAGGGGAGAAGATTTAGGCCCGGTTATAGTTAAAAGAATAAGACCTCCCCAACTCCCAACCCCCTTTGTCTCTCAGGTCACATGGGCCAAACAGTCCAGGTGTAGGTTCCCGCTCAACTTCAACAGGTGTCCGTCGAAACGACCTTGGCTCACACACCATCTGGGAGATGTTGTGACTAGTCGGCTGAGGCTCCACATTCCTGAGTTCGTCCCTCTACTCCATGCTCTCCCTCCTCTCGCCCTTGAATGGCAACCAAGAAACGAAGCAGAAGTAAGCACAGCTGAAGTCCTTCTGCAGGTTGACAATTAAATCTGTGGATCCCGTTGAGGGATCTTTGGAATCCCAGCCATCAATGAATTGAAATTAAATGTCCTGGGTTTGAGTCTTTAAGACCTGATGCAGCTCTACCAACAAATATATTGAAACCTACGGACCTTCCCTCCATCATGTCTCCCAACTGATGATCATCTGAAGAGCGGGTCCTTCACCCTTTGGTGGGAAAGAAAGTTGTTCTCTCCCATTTGGGAAATAGCAACATCGATGGCACTTAGGCTTATAGGACACGTCAAACTGCTTCCCAGCCCTCTCTAAGCGGTTTACAGAGTCAACCTCTTGCCCCCAACAATCTGGGTCCTCGTTTTACCCACCTTGGAAGGGTGGAAGGCTGAGTCACCCTTGAGCTGTTCAGGATTGAACTCCTAGCTGTGGGCAGAGTTAGCCTGCAGTACTGCATTCTAACCACTGTGAGGGAAGGAAGGAAGGAAGGAAGGAAGGAAGGAAGGAAGGAAGGAAGGAAGGAAGGAAGGAAGGAAGGAGAATAGAGTATGAGGAATGGAAGAAGTTAAGGAAGAATAGAATATGAGGAAGGGAAGAAGGAAGGAAGAAAAGAAAGAAGGATGAATAGAGTATGAGGAAGGAAGGAAGGAAGGAAGGAAGGAAGGAAGGAAGGAAGGAAGGAAGGAAGAATAGAGTATGAGGAAGGGAAGAAGGGAAGGATGAATAGAGTATGAGGAAGGAAGGAAGGAAGGAAGGAAGGAAGGAAGGAAGGAAGGAGGAATAGAGTATGAGGAAGGGAAGAAGGGAAGGAAGAATAGAGTATGAGAAGGGAAGAAGGAAGGAAGAAAAGAAAGAAGGATGAATAGAGTATGAGGAAGGAAGGAAGGAAAGAAGGAAGGAAGGAAGGAAGAATAGAGTATGAGGAAGGGAAGAAGGGAAGGAAGAATAGAGTATGAGGAAGGAAAGAAGGAAGGAAGAAAAGAAAGAAGGATGAATAGTATGAGGAAGGAAGGGAGGGAGGGAGGGAGGGAGGGAAGGAAGGAAGGAAGGAAGGAAGGAAGGAAGGAAGGAAGGAAGGAAGGAAGGAAGGAAGGAAAATAGCAATGGCACTTAGACTTATAGGCCACTTCAAAGTTCTTTCCAGCCCTCTCTAAGCGGTTTACAGAGTCAGCATCTTGCCCCCAACTATCTGGGTCCTCATTTTACCGACCTCGGAAGGATGGAAGGCCAAGTCAACCTTAAACTGTTCAAAATCGAACTGTGGTTGTGGGCAAAGTTTGCCCAAAATAGCAATAGCACTTAGACTTATATATCACTTTACAGTGCTTTACAGCCCTTTCTAAGCAATTTACAGAGTCGGCATATTTGCCCCCAACAATCTGGGTCCTCATTTTACCCACCTCGGAAGGACGGAAGGCTGAGTCAACCTTCAACCGGTCAGAATCGAACTGTGATAGTGGGCAGAGTTTGCCCACAATAGCAATAGCACTTACACTTATATACTTATATAGCCAGGTGAGAAAGAATAACGGGCCTACCGGGTCATCGCGTGTCGGGAGGGGGAGTTCACGCACGCATGCATGGGGGCAGGGCGCATAGAATTATGGGCGTGGGCACACGCATGCACGACCTTCCCCGCCCTCCCCTCCTGGCACGCAATAGCAAAAAGGTTAGCCATCACAGGTATAGGGTCTCCTGCTCAAGCAGAGGGTTGGACTAGAAGACCTCCAAGATCCCTTCCGACTCTTCTGTTATTCTCTAAGACATCCTGTGGGCAACTTTGCTTTCCTTTGTTTCCTTTGCAGCCAAAAGGTCAGATGTGTTTTGTGCCGAGCAGAGACGGGTTGGCTCAAGCTCTCGGCTTTTTCTCGGTCTTTCAAATCTCCACCCAGCTTAATCTTCCAGACAGGGCTTCTCTGAGCCAATCAGCTTTCAGCAGACACGGTCAGCTGTTCCCACCCCCCCCCACCCCAACGGGAACAACCTGAGAAAGGGAGGCAGCCAGAATAATGAACAAACCTCCGGAGGAAAAATGCTGATGGAGCAAAAACCCGCAGCATTACTTGGTTGAGCGTTAAGAGGGAACAAGGGAGGTGTTTAGGAATACTAAAATCACAAGGACGCACAATGGACAGACTGAGGACGCCCACAGCATTGCTGATTAGGTAAGAGGGCGAACAGATGATTCCTTTACGCAGAGCGACCGAGTCAAAGCGCTTCGCTGGATACGTTTCGATCAGCGTCTCTCAACCTTGGCTGCTTGTAAGACAGGTGGACTTCCACTCCCAGAATTCCCCAGGCAACCAGGCTGCCTGGGGAATTCTGGGAGTGGAAATCCACCTGCCTTAAAGCAGCCAGGGACGCAGTGGCTCAGTGGCTAAGACGCTGAGCTGGTCGATCGAAAGGTCGGCAGTTCGGCGGTTCGAATCCCTAGCGCCGCGTAACGGGGGTGAGCTCCCGTGACTCGTCCCAGCTTCTGCCAACCTAGCAGTTCGAAAGCAGGTAAAAAATGCAAGTAGAAAAAATAGGGACCACCTTTGGTGGGAAGGGAACAGCATTCCGTGCGCCTTTGGCGTTGAGTCATGCTGGCCACATGACCACGGAGACGTCTTCGGACAGCGCTGGCTCTTCGGCTTTGAAACGGAGATGAGCACTGCCCCCTAGAGTCGGGAACGAGTAGCACATATGTGCAAGGGGAACCTTTACCTTTACTTAAAGCAACCAAGGTTGAGAAATGCTGGTTTGGATTAACCAAATTCAGCAGCAAAACTTCAGAACAGAACAGAATAATAGTTGGAAGGGACCTTGGAGGTCTTCTAGTCCAACCCCCTACTCAAGCAGGAGACCCTAAACCATTCCAGACAAGCGGCTGTCTAATCCTGATCTGTTCAGGAAAGAAAAGAAGCACAAAAGCTTTTGGTATCCATCAGGAATAAATGTCAAGGGACAGGGTTAAATCCAAGGGTGCTGGTCTCTGAATGAAGTGGCCTTTGTTTTCACAACAGCCCTATGGTTAAGCTATGAGTTAAAATAAGCATGAAAACCAAAAGATAACATTTCTCCATTTAGAGATGAATCCTATTTCAGGAATTCTATGTAGGAAATGGATATTTAGGGGTGAGTTGAAGTAGGGATGGAATGGAATGGAATGGAATGGAACGGAAGATAGGGAAGGGAAGGGAAGGGAAGGGAAGGGAAGGAAAGGGAAGGAAGGAAGGAAGGAAGGAAGGAAGGAAGGAAGGAAGGAAGGAAGGAAACGAAAAGGAAAAAAAGGAAAGGAAAGGAAAGGAAAGAAGGGAAAGGAAAGGAAAGGAAAGGAAAGGAGGGAAAGGAAAGGAAAGGAAAGGAAAGGAAAGAAGGGAAAGGAAAGGAAAGGAAAGGGAAGGAAAAGGAAGGAAAGGGAAGAGAACGAAAGGGAAGGGAAGGGAAGGAAAGGGAAGGCAAGGAAAGAAGGGAAGGGAAGGGAAAGGAAAGGAAAGGAAAGGAAAGAAGGAAGGAAGGAAGGAAACAAAAAGGAAAGAAAGGAAAGGAAGGAAGGAAAGAGGGAAATAGAAGAGAAGAGAAGAAAAGAGAAGAGAAGAGAGAATGGGACGGAACGGAACAGAACAGAACAGAATATTCTTTATTGGCCTAGTGTGATTGGACAAACAAGGAATCTGCCTCCAGTGCATAAGCTCTCTGTGTACATGCAAACAACAAAGTGATAAATCATAAATCATAAGATACAAACAACAAAGTGATAAATCGTAAGATACCAATAGGAGAAGGTAGTAGGAAAGATGAAAAGATAATAGCAGTATACAGCCCTACCACATAGGTAAATATCCTTAGGCATAAGACAGTGCTGTGGGAATTAGCAGAGCGATGGCAATATGTATTTTGTTTTCCTCTTTTTAAAAAAATAAATAAATCTCTTTCTCCTTTCTAACTATGCTGAAAAGGAAAGGCCTACTCAGCTCTCTGAATTAACCCATCATGCCTAAATTAATCTGAAGAAACTGAGGTGAAGGAAGGCCTGGAACTCAAATTTTAAAAAAGAAATTCATATAAAAAATGCATAGCACTATATTTTCTAACCTTTTTCTTTTTTTCCAGGAGGCGAGACAAAATTCAAATGCAACCTTTTGACGCACTCTTCTGAAAGAAAGCAGGCTTAGATATCCTCCTGGTGGATCTAGGACAAAATAACACCGTATTTTATTTATTTATTTATTCATTCTAATGGTTAGCATTTCCTGCCCCCCACTGGTTCATATTCACAATTCCAGGGAGCTGCAATTCTTCATTGGCAACTACCCTGATGGGCTAACTTAAGAAAAGTGGCCCCAAATTTTCTTTCTTTCTTTCTTTCTTTCTTTCTTTCTTTCTTTCTTTCTTTCTTTCTTCCTTCTTTCCTTCCTTCCTTCCTTCCTTTCATTCCTTCCTTCCTTCCTTCCTTCCCTTTCTTTCTTTCTTTCTTTCTTCCTTCCCTTTCTTTTTTTTCTTCCTTTCTTCCTTCCTTCCTTCCTTTCTTTTTGGAATTTGGCAAACAGAGCGCAAACATGATTTGGGGACAATGCCTTGAAGTACCTCTTTCAGAAATGTTTCTAAAGTTTGCCAGGATTTGTAAAATTGAGACACAATTATGTGTTGCCACCAACATGTTATGGGGTAAGGCCTTTCAACTGTAAATGATGTGTACTGTACAAAGTGAGGAAAATAAAATTGGGGGGGGAATTCTATAATTGTCTGGGAAAAGGCAAGCCCTATTAATTAAGATTTAAATAGGACAGGGCTTCCAAATTTTGGAAGATGGCTAGATGGATAGATAGATGATAGACAGACAGACAGACAGACAGACAGACAGACAGATGATAGATGGATAGATGGATAGATGATAGATAGATAGATAGATAGATAGATAGATAGATAGATAGATAGATGATAGATAGATGATAGATAGATAGATAGATAATAGATAGATAGATAGATAGATAGATAGATAGATAGATAGATAGATACATAGATACATAGATAGATACATAGATAGATACATAGATAGATAGATACTGTAGATAGATGGATGGATGGATAGATGATAGATGGATGGATGGATGGATGGATGGATGGATGGATAGATAGATAGATAGATAGATGATAGATAGATGGATAGATTAGATAGATAGATAGATAGATGATAGATAGATGGATGGATGGATGGATAGATGATAGATAGATAGATAGATAGATAGATAGATAGATAGATAGATAGATAGATAGATAGATGATAGATAGATAGATAGGATAGACAGACAGAGACACACAGAGGGATGGGCTGTTGGGGGTTCGCAGGGGTTCGGGAGAACCTCTAACTAAAATTCTGTGCAGTTTGGAGAACCCCCAAATCCCACTCCTGGCTGGCCCCGCCCACGCACCCCTCCCCTCTCAGGAGTCCCCACGCAGCCCGTTTTGGATGCAGGTAAGTGCAGGGCTCGGGGAGGGTGAAAAACGGGCCTCCCGGAAGTTCGGGAAGGCCAGAAATGGGCCTGTTTCTGGCCTCTGGAGGGCCTCCGGAGCCCAGGGAGGGCAAAAACGCCCCCACCACTGTGGTGCAGGAGGCTGATTAGGCCCCTCCTCCCATGGCCACGCCCACCCAGTAACCAGGCAGAGAACCCCTTGCTAAAATTTTTGAAGCTGACTCCTGGACATCCCTGCACAGACACACACACACAGAGAGAGAGAATGTTTCCAGTTTCAGTTATTTAATATGCTTACAATTTTCCCCTCTTTCATCACAATTGAATTCCACCCCAGCAAGCTACCTTAACCCGGGAAAGTGGTATACATGATGAAAGAAACAACCAAAAAAAAAAAATCCAATCCATTCAAATTGCCAAAATAGCCCATTTCCCTTGTTCTTTTCGGAAATAAATCCCGCCTCTGAGCAACGCTCTAATCTGAAATGTGCTATTTTGCAAGTTCGCTCGTTTTTCAAAGCTTTCTCCCTCTCCCAACCTGCGCTCGGCAAGGTCTCTCCCACCTACAGTTTAATCTGTCGAAAACACAATCCAGGGAACTTCCTGCAATATGAATATACACAAAACTGATTAGCACCTTTGATCTGGGCCTGTGCCACACATTTCCTACTGCAAAATCCCTCCCTATCGCAGGAAATCGCTTTTTTTTTTTCACTCCACAATGCGACAGGATGCTCGCTTACCAGAATCGTAAGTGTGCGTAGACTCACAAACGCACACAAGGCACATACACACTTGGGGAAAGGCGAGTCTGAAGGACCTGCAGAAAAATGGGTGAATGTTATTTACGTACAAGTAGTTCCATCCAACTTGTTGCAAATGTTCTCCTAGCAATTAATGTGCAGAAACATAGATATTCACACATAGAGAGAGCGATAACACAAAAAAGTCCAGGGCACCAGAGATAACACAACCTCTCTTTCTTTCTCACACTGTATATCGGACATTAATACAATTGAGCGAGTCCGGAGATTTTTATTTTTTTTAAATTTGATTTATATGCCGCCCTTCTCTGGAGACTCAGGGCGGCTTACAATGCGTTAAGCAATAGCCTTCATCCTTTTGTATATTTATACAAAGTCAGCTTATTGCCCCCACAATCTGGATCCTCATTTTACCTACCTTAGAAAGGATGGAAGGCTGAGTCAACCTTGAGCCTGGCGAGATTCGAACCTGCAGTAATTGCAGGCAGCTGGTCTTAATAACAGGGTAACTGTACTACCAAGGCTAGGATATTTTACGAGAAGAGTCCTCCACTCCTCTGCTCACAACAGAATCCCTTATGCCACCAAGCTTGAAATTTTGGGCTTAGACAACTTAGAACTATGCCGCCTTCGGTCTGACCTAACTGTAGTACACAAAATTATCTGCTACAATGTCCTACCTATCAATGACTACTTTAACTTCAACCACAACAATACACAAGCACACAACAGATACAAACTCAAGGTAAACCGCTCCAAACTCGATTGCAGAAAATACGACTTCAGCAACAGAGGAGTCAAGGCCTGGAATGCACTACCTGACTCTGTTGTTACATCCTCAAACCCCCAAAATTTTAACCTTAAACTGTCTACTGTTGACCTCACCCCATTCCTAAGAGGTCCGTAAAGGGGGCGTGCATAAGTGCACCAGCGTGCCTACCATCCCTGTCCAACTGTCCCCATTTATTCGTATCCATTTCCTGTATTCATAACCGTGTTTATACTTATATCTGTTATCTTATACATGTTTGACAAATAAATAAGAGCCTTGGTAGTACAGTGGTCTAAAGCACCCTGTTATTAAGACCAGATGCCCGCAATTACTGCAGGTTCGAATCTCGCCAGGCTCAAGGTTGACTCAGCCTTCCATCCTTTCTAAGGTAGGTAAATTGAGGACCCAGTTTGTGGGGGCAATAAGCTGACTTTGTATAAATATATACAAAAGGATGAAGGCTATTGCTTAGCGCATTGTAAGCCGCCCTGAGTCTCTGGAGAAGGGCGTCATATAAATCAAATTAAAAAAAAGAAAAAGAAAAAAAAAATAAAAGAAATAAAAAGAAATAAATAATGGCAGGTCAGTCAACCTCATTTGCCAGGGAGCACCAAGAAAGATAGCAGAAGTGTTAAGGCCTCCAAAAAAAAAAACCCCATACTTTTAAAAAAAAATGTAAGTTCATAATGCATACCAATGATGGAGAAGTATCTTCTTACTGTTCAAAAGACGATGTCAAGCACCAGGGAAATCAGATCAAACAGCATTCTTCAAAATGAAAAAAGATCTTCTTCCATTCATGACATAAACCTAAGATTGAAAATCATGCTTGTCAGATGTTACATCTTGGTCTCTGACAGAAAGCCACTTGAAGAGACTAGAAGCGTTTGAAATGTGGATTTACAGGCGGCTGTATAAGTTGGGTTGACAAAGTCAGAAACTGTTTTGCCCCCAGCTACGGACCCCAAAGAACACAGCACACACAAAGTCTGTACAAACCTTAATTTACTAAATTAAATCAGTCTTTTTCAAACAAAGGCTGTTAATTAACTTTCTTAACAGCCTACAAGAATCCAAAGAATAAATAATCGTAATCTTACTAGGATTGGCAGAAAGCCCAGAAGCAATTTGCAGGACACTGATAAAAGAACTAAGATCAAGACACGAAGGAGAGTGAACTAAGTTGTTCCCTGCAAATTGCCTCAGTCGTTGTCCGTCTTTAAATAGGCTAGGGGACTTACAATGGTTCATTTAATGACCATTTGAAGTTACAACAGCACTGAAAAAAAGTGAGTTAGGACTATTTTTCACATGACCGTTGCAGCTTCACTATGGCCATATGATTTTTTTACATTCAGATGTTTAACAATGGACTCCTATTTATGAGAGTTGCCGTATCTTGGAGTCACGCCAAATCCCCTTTTGCGAGCTTCTGTTGGAAGACATATCCTTCTGGGTTCAGTTCTAAGTGGGGGAAAAGACACTGGATTCATGGAAGTTGCTTGGAAAGGTTTATTGATGAACAGGATCACATGCCTTGGAGATCTTGGGCGAAAAAAAGGGAAGAGATGCTGAGAGTCCCTGGGTTTTATGCCCTCTCTGGCTTTGAACTTCCTGGGGCACAGGAAGAGTATCCTGATTGGTTGCCGTCAGAGGTCATGGCTAGCTTTGTAGGTTGTCTGTGTGTTAAGTTTGGTTGAATCTTGCTGGGTGATGCAATGAAGGGCAATTAAATGGCTCTGCCTGGAGGAGGTAGATCTTTGTTATGTAGAATAGACTGGCCCAGGCCTTAATGGCCCATTGACAAATGGGGGGAGGTTGAGTTTCTGCCTCCCTTTTAGGGAAAATATTCTGCCCTTTTAATATTTCCTAAAATATCTCATTTTCCTAGGAGAGGGGTGGGTTTTAACTCCCTATACTTCCAACAAGCAAAGTCATTGGGGAAGCTAGATTCCGTTAACAAACCGTGTTGCTAACTTAACAACTGCGGTGATTCGCTTAACAAATACGGCAAGAAAAGTCACAAAACCGGGTAAAGGTCACTTAACGCACTTCTCACTTGGCGACATGAATTTTGGGCTCCACGGCGGTCGTAAGTCGAGGCCTGCTTGAAGCCAAAAAGGTTAAACTCAACTGAAAAAAAGGGGCTGTATTAAAATGAAAAAAAGAAAAAAACACATGTCGAATTTCCAGCAGTGTGTGTGTTTTTCTCCTTTTCATTTCTTGGTTCTTGTCTCTTTCCTTTCCGTCTCCAGCACCAAAACTCTTCAGGCCACATTTAAGAGTTCAAGGTTCATTTGGGCTGTGCGAGCCAGGTTGTGTGTAGAAACGCAACTGGCAACCTGACCAACACAAGGGCAGGAGCCGTGGCTTCTCTTTCTTTTGTTCGGGGCACTTCCGAAGGGGCCAATTCTTTCCAACACAAGCAGAAAACTTTTTTTTATCAGTCTTCACTAGCTAATCAAACTTCTCCTGCCGTCTGTGACAATTTCCGACCTTTTCTTCTCTCCGCCTTCTTCAGATCAAAGTTTTTTCTGGTTTTTTTTTTTTTTTTTTGGAAAAACAAAAATTCCTAGACTTGTTCTTTCCCCCAAGGAGGGCCCCTTAATGAGCTCCAACCGAGGGGCACCAAAACGACCCCCTTCCCCCTGGCAAGCTCCCCCACTCCTCCAGCCGCAATGTAATCCAGGGAAGTTTGATCAATGAGACAAAAGGGAAGGAGGAAACAATCGTTCGCAAAGCGCGCATTGCCCCACCGTTACGCACTAGACCGAGCTGCCTTTTCATCCAATTATGAGTTTTCCTCCGGGTGGGACACACGTGGGAAAAAAGCTCCCTTTCTCCTCCACCTCCATCACTGGGGTGTTGGCTTCCCATTTCATCTGCCCCCCCGGTTTGAAATGTTTGGTTGGGGGGGGCGGAGAGGGGAGAGGAAAGGAAAAGAGGTGACCTCATCGCCCAGCGTTCTCTGTAAAGATTGCGGAGAAGGTTACCTTTTTACGCACGAGAAAAAAAGCTTCCTTGAAGCGCTTGGGAAGTGGAGACTCCCGCATCCCTTCCCTTCTTCTTTCCTTCCCTCCCTCCCCACCTTAGAAGCCCCCCCCCGCAACGTCTGAATTGCCCCCCCCCCTTTAAGACGAAGCTGGAGGTGAGCTTTTGCATACAGATGATTATTTTTCCCCCTTTGTTCCATCCAAGCAAACCTGGGCGACGGCTCCTCCTCCACCTTCTCCTTTCTTTGGAAAGGTTGGCGCAAGCTTTGCGCAAAATACGCAGCGCCCAATTATTATTATTTTTTAAGAGCTGACAACGGGGCGGTTGGCGGGGTACCCGCGGACCCTAATGAGCCTCCGGCTTGACATCTCTCAAGGAGGGCTTCGTCTCCCCCCCCCCTTTTCTTCTCCCTTTCCCAGAAACATGACAAGGTTCAACCCGGAAATTGGGGAAGGGGAGGGGAAGAAGGAATGGCAATTGCTCATTAAAGTGTCTTCTTCGCAGGTTTGTTTTTTTTTAAAAAAAAAATAAAATTCAATGCCTGCCTTCTTACTTGCTCATCAAAACGCACCATCATCAGAAAAGAGATTAGCCCATCAAAAGGATGCAGATGAGGTGGTTGAGCTTCGCTTATAAACAAACTAGCTTAACTAATTAGCATCAGAGCGTGTTAATAATAATGTAGGAAATACTAACGCTCTGATGGTCATTTCGTAAAATCCTTTCTTAGCGAGCACCTAGAAGCCAAGAGGAACAAACGTGGCAAATTTCAAGTTTGTAGGCTTTACGGTTCTGGAGATTTCGTGATTACGGCGTGAGTGGTTTTCGCTTTTAT
The DNA here is from genome assembly GCF_059756535.1 of Pantherophis guttatus. Taxonomy (NCBI): domain Eukaryota; kingdom Metazoa; phylum Chordata; class Lepidosauria; order Squamata; family Colubridae; genus Pantherophis; species Pantherophis guttatus. The sequence goes on along the minus strand of NC_142071.1, from coordinate 27,432,309 downwards.
ATATATAGATACATTAAAATGTATCTAGGTAGTATATTAGCAAATAGTCCTTTTTAGGCTTATATACCACTTCATAGGACTTTCCAGCCCTCTCTAAGTGGTTTACAGAGTCAGTCTATTAGCAATCTAACAATCTGGGTCCTTATTTTACCAACCTCGGAAGGATGGGAGGCTAAGTCCATCTTGAGCCTGTGAGAATCGAACTGCTGACAGTCGGCAGAATTAATTTGCCATACTGCATTCTAACAGAATCAACATATTGCCCCCAACAATCTGGGTCCTCGTTTTACTGGCCTCGGAAGGATGGAAGGCTGAGTCAGAATCAAACTCCTGGCAGTTGGCAGAGTTAGCTTGCAATACTGCATTCTAACCACTGCATCACCACGGCTTTTCCTTCCTTCCTTCCTTCCTTCCTTCCTTCCTTCCTTCCTTCCTTCCTTCCTTCCCTCCCTCCCTCCCTCCCTCCCTCCCTCCCTCCTTCCCAATGGTTAGAATGCAATATTGCAAGCTAACTCTGCTGACTGCCAGCGGTTCGATCCTAATTGGCTCAAGGTTGACTTAACCTTCCATCCTTCCAAGGTGGGTAAAATGATACATATATATATAGTAGCAGTGACCATTGTACTCTGGGATTTTTCTGGTGTGTTCTGATCCTATCAACAGAAAATGTCTAGAAGATGAAAATAGGCTATTTTTTTTTTTATTTGGCTTTTCTTTAAGGGGGAAATGAAGAAAAGGGGATTTCCAGGTCCTTTGTGTCCTACACAACTATTTTTCTGCTCAAAAAAAGTTGCATATGGGGAAAAATATATAGGTACACAGAAATGTGATGCAATGGTGCCCCCTAGTGTCCAGAACTCTAGGAAAGTAACCCAGAGAATAAAATGGGTTCCTATTTATTCCCACATGGATTGGATAGAGTAGAGTAGAAAATATATTGGTATGAAGAGTAGAGTAGAGTAGAGTAGAATAGAGTAGAATAGAATAGGAGTAGAGTAGAGTAGAGTAGAGTAGAGTAGAGTAGAGTAGAGTAGAGTAGAGTAGAGTAGAGTAGAGTAGAGTAGAGTAGAGTAGGAATAGAATAGAATAGAATAGAATAGAGTAGAGTAGAGTATAGAGTAGAGTAGAGTAGAGTAGAGTAGAGTAGAGTAGAGTAGAGTAGAAAATATATTGGTATGTAGAGTAGAGTAGAATAGAGTTGAATAGAATAGGAGTAGAGTAGAGTAGAGTAGAGTAGAGTAGAGTAGAGTAGAGTAGAACAAACAGAACAGAACAGAACAGAACAGAACAGAACAGAACAGAACAGAACAGAACAGAACAGAATAGAATAGAATAGAATAGAATAGAATAGAATAGAATTATTTATTGGCCAAGTGTGATTGGACACACAAGGAATTTGTCTTCGGGGCACATACTCTCAGTGTACATAAAAATACATTCCTCAAGAATCATAAGATACAACACTTAGTGATAGTCATAGGATACTAAAAAAGCAATCAAATCGTACAAGGAAACTAAATAAAACAATATAAATCGTAAAGATACAAGCAAGAAGGTTATAGTCATAAGTGGGAGGAGGTAGGTACTAGGAAGGATGAGAAGAAGAATAGTAATACAGCCTTACTAAATAGTTTGACAGTGTTGTGGGAATTAGGTGTTTAGCAGAGGGATGGCATGTGGGAAACAACTGTCCTTGTGTCTAGTTGGAAGGAAGGAAGGAAGGAAGGAAGGAAGGAAGGAAGGAAGGAAGGAAGGAAAATAGCAATAGCACTTAGACTTATATACCGCTTCACAGTGCTTTTACAGCCTCTCTAAGTGGTTTACAGAGTCAGCCTCTTGCCCCCAACAATCTGGGTCCTCATTTTACCCACCTCGGAAGGATGGAAGGCTGAGTCAATCTTGAACCTGTGAGAATCGAACTGCTGGCAGTCGGCAGAATTAGCCTGCAATACTGCATTCTAACCATTGCGCCACCACGGCTCTAAAAAATGTTAAGTGAATCTGGCTTCTCCATTGACTTTGCTCATCAGAAGGTCGCAAAAAAGTGACCCCATGATCCTGGATACCGCAACCATCATAAAGACCATATGAGTCTGTTGCCAAGCATCTGGATTTCGATCGCATGCCCATGGGAGATGCTGTAACGGTCGTAAGTGTGAAAAATGTTCCTAAGCCACTTTATTCAGTGGCGTCGTGACTTTTACCAGCTACTAAACTAACCGTTGTAAATCAAGGACTATCTGTTTCTTGTTATTTTCTTTTTAGGAAGTTGCCCTGCCTATCCAGTACCACCTTCCTCTAAATCAGGGGTATCAAACTCAAGGCCTGGGGGCCGAATCCGGCCTGCAGAGTAGTTAGATCTGGCCCGCAGGGCCACCCTGGAAACAGCGAAGGATCGGCCCGCAGTGCTTCTGCCAGCGAAAATGGAGCTTGGGAAGGCTGCATACGGTCCTTTCGCTGGCAGAGGGTTGCAGGCAGTGGTGAAATGTAAAATTTGTTACTACCGGTTCTGAGGGCGTGGCTTGGTGGTGGTGGTGGTAATATGACTGAGTGGGTGTGGCCAACTTTTTTTTTATTTTAAGTTTTAAAACCATTTTTTTTTACATCCTCTTTGGCTGAAGAGGTTGTTAAAAATTGCTTTTAAAGCCTCTGACAATCCCAGCTGACTTGCCTGATCGGCAGAGGCTTTCTTAAAAAAAAAAAAAAGCCTCTGACGATCCCAGCTGACTTGCCTGATCGGCAGAGGCTTTCTTTAAAAAAAAAAAAAGCCTCTGACGATCCCAGCTGACTTGCCTGATCGGCAGAGGCTTTCTTTTAAAAAAAGGAAAAAAAAGCCTCTGACGATCCCAGCTGACTTGCCTGATCGGCAGAGGCTTTCTTTAAAAAAAAAAAAAAAAAAAAGCCTCTGACGATCCCAGCTGACTTGCCTGATCGGCAGAGGCTTTCTTTTAAAAAAAGAAAAAAAAAGCCTCTGACGATCCCAGCTGACTTGCCTGATTGGCAGAGGCTTTCTTTAAAAAAAAAAAAAAAAGCCTCTGACGATCCCAGCTGACTTGCCTGATCGTCAGAGGCCTTCTTTTTGTTTTTAAAGCCTCTGATGATCCCAGCTGAGCCACACAATCATCAGAGGCTTTTTTAAAAAAACTTTTAAAAGATTTTTTTCGGCCAAAGAGGTTGTAGAAAAAATGCTTTTAAAAACAAAATAAAGCCTCCGATGATTGCGCGGCTCAGCTGGGCAATGGGGGGGGCAGGGATTTTTGCTACCAGTTCTCTGAACCACCCGCCTCCATCGCTACCGGATTGGGCGATCCGGTCCGAACCGGGAGCATTTCACCCCTGGTTGCAGGAGGCCATCGTAGCCGAAAATGGAGCTTGTGAGGGCCATGGGCGGCACTCCCAAGCTCTGTTTTCACTGGTAGAGGGTTGCAGGAAGCTGTGGCCGCCAAAAACTGAGCTTGGGAGCCTGTTTTTGCTGGCAGAGGCTCAGGTTACCACCGGTGCCCCCGACACGAGTGACATCGAGCTGGCCATGCCCACCCCTGGCCCCCAAGGTCAAACACAACCCTGATGCAGCCCTCAATGAAATCGAGTGTGACACCCCTGCTCTAAACATTTTGCAAAAGCAGCCTGCCATATCGATATTCCTTTTAATAATAATAATAAAAAAATCCCAGATGACTTTCTCTTAATAAACCTTCAAATAAACTAAAGAGATGTTAAAACATTTAAAAATATGTCTAGCAAGTGTTGGAAATGTAACCAAAAACTGGGCACATTTTATCCTATGTGGTGGACTTGCGTCAAAGCAAAAATAAATAAATAAATAAATTTGGGCAAAGATACATAGGTGGGTAGAAAAGATGATAGGGAAACATGTAGGTTTTAAACCTGAATTGTTTTTATTAGGGATAAAATCAGGGGGAAAAAATTGAAAGTATGTACTTAATGTTATATGTTTTAACAGCAGCGAGGATTACCTTCGCACAATGCTGGAAAAATGAAGATATACCGCGAGATGAAGAGATACCATATTTTTTGGACTATAAGACGCACCTGACTATAAGTTGTACCTAAATTTAGAAGAGGAAATTAACAAAAAAAGTTTTTGGCCTCCAAGTGCCCCGTTTTTGGGCCTTTTTTCGTGCCTTTTCCAGCCTTTTTTCTACCCATTTTCAAGGCTTTTTTTTTTTGCCCATTTTTGAGAGTTTTTTCAGCCCATTTTCAAGGCTCTTCTCAGCCCATTTTCGAGGCTTTTTTCAGCCGGTTTTTGAGGGGAGGGTTGGCCCATTTTCAAGGCTTTTTGACCTGTTTTCGAGGCTTTTTTCAGCCTGTTTTTGAGGCTTTATTCAGGCCATTTTTTTCCAAAACATTCCAAAACAATTGGACCAAAAAAAGCCTTGAAAATGGGCCAAAAAAAAGCCTTGAAAGCAGGCCAGAAAAAGCCTCAAAAATGGACCGGAAAAGGCCTAAAAAACGGGCTGAAAAAAGCCCCGAAAATGGGCCGAAAAAAGGCCTGAAAAGTGAATAGTACTGAAGCCCTGCCCACCTGCCAGCCATTTTTTTGGCCTCTGCATGCCCGAAAACAGGGCATGCGGAGGCCAAAAAAATGGCTGGCAGGTGGGCGGGGCTTCGGCACTATTCATTCTATAAGACGCACAGACATTTTCAGCCCCTTTTGGGAGACAAAAAAGTGTGTCTTATAGTCCGAAAAAATACGGTAGTCAGGAAGATCTTAGATTGTGCAGAAATGGATAGACTGAGACTGAAAATTAAGCAGAAAGAAGATGTAGAATATGATCCAACATGGAGTCTATTTTACCAATGGTTGGGGAAAAAAGGGGCGGAGAGTAAGAATGCAAATTTGTATTGCTAAGCAAATTAAACACCCAGACAGTGCGATGTTTATTAAGCACTAAAGAAATGTATTTAATAGAAAATCAATTTAAAAATAAATAAATAAACTAAAGAGAAGCAAAGCGCTCGTGTCACCTCCTCGTTTTACGCTGCTAACTCTTGCCACGAACGGAGGTAAGAAACGCAGGAATCCTTTGCAGGGAGCTTTTGAAAAGCCATCGAAGTTCAGAGCCAGCCCGCAAGGAGTTATGTCATTGTCCAAACACGAGGCCTATTCATGAACTCCCCCGGGGAAGCGACTGTACAGCCCTCATTCCATCAGAGGTTGGCACTCCGGGCAGTGACCGAAAACACCATGTTTCTTTTTCACTGGGGGTACAAGAAGTTGATGTTCACAATAGCTCTTTTATCACGCTGGCCTTATGTTTTCCGTGTTGACGGTCTGAGAGCCAGGCTCCAAGAATTCTTCCATCACCATGGATACCAGTAATTAATGCAGGCCCGGGGAGAGCCGGATGCCTCGTTTTTCTCTTTGTCATTTCTGGCGGTTTTCAAATTGAGCTGGTTCAGCTCCAAACGCACCACGGGGTCAAAGCCTTCAGATACGGCAGAGTTGTGTCAAAGGGGACCGTTGCAGGATCTGCTTTTTGAAGACGGATGAAGATAGAGGTTCCCCCGAAGTCCTTCTGTCCCGATCTGTTTGCCAGGGAAAATTCTGAATTCTCATTTGTGCGCATACGTTCGTGTCAGCTTGTACCCTGGTTCTTTAGCTCTTCCTCACAAAGAGGGCCATTTCCGTTTGAACTGTTTGTCATTAAATCTGGTTTGTTGGAAGTTTCAACGTTATTGTCATGAAGGTGTGTGTGTGTGTGTGTGTGTGTGTGTGTGTGTGTGTGTGTGTATATTCTGAGGTTTTCGCGGGTGTTTGTTTGTAGGTCTTTGGTTATTCGAGTTTTCTCCTGCGTAAAATTGGAGGTGTGTTGGCAACGTTTCGACGAAGTCTCATTCATCATCTTCAGGCTGGTATCTTCGGCTTCGTGCCTGTGCGAGCAAAGCATGATGGGAGATGCTCGCACAGGCATGAAGCTGAAGACACCAGCCTGAAGATGACGAGTGGGACCTCATCGAAACGTCGCCAAGATACTCTCAATCTTACACAGGAAAAGACCCGAATACGCCAAGACTTGCATACCTGTACCCGTGAAAATCTATTTAGCTCTCATCAGCTATCCATACCCTTACTTGGCTAGCTGATGAGAGCTAAATAGCTTGAAATAGATCTATATTAGTCTCCCTTTATTTCTTGATTGAAAAACACTTAATCTCTCCCCTGGCTCAAGCTGATGAAGGGAGGAGAACTTGTGGCTCAGAGGTTAATACAACTGCCTAACATGCAGGCAGCCCAAGTTCGAATCCAAGTAAGGGTATGGCTAGCTGATGAGAGCTAAATAGCTTGAAATAGATCTATACTAGTCTCCCTTTATTTCTTTATCAGCGAAATATAAATTTGGTATCAAATGGTTTGTCGTGAATGCGACTGCTTGAGGGCTCCTGGATTGGAGCTGAAAGGCGAAAGGGATGCAGTATGCTCCCTCCCACATGCTGGGGCAGACCAGGTGCCTCGATAGAAAAACAGTTTATATGTATATGTATATGTATATGTATACCAATCGTGGCCAAAAGCACGCTGCACACACATGCACAGCAGACGCCAAACACATGCTTTGTGTGGAAAAAGAAGACTTCCCTAGGTAAGTAGAACAGCAAGGAAAGGGGAACAGCTGTCCATGCAATTTAGCTTTGCTAGAAAGCAGGATTTCCTTTCTAGCGAATATAAACCGTGTGGCACAGCTGATCGTCAGAAAAAACGGTTTGCCCCTCTTTCTCGCATCGCCTCTCCATCTGCCACAGTCCTCCTGGTATATATCAGGGGTGAAATGCTACTGGTTTGCCCTGGTTCAGGAGAACCGGTAGCTTTTTCTTAATATCGTTTTGCCCGAACCGGGGCGAACCGGTAGGATTTCACCCCTGATATATACCAGAAGAACTATGGCAGATGGAGGCGGTGCGAGAAAGAGAGCCATGGAGAATGCTGATTCATAGAGTGGCCCAGGGCCAGGCATGACTGAATGGCTGATGAGGATGATGATATATTTTGGTCTTGATTTGCATTTCCATATCCTTTTTTTTTTTTTAAAGATGACTCGCACTTTTAAGTACAAAGCTAACTGGATGACCTTGGGCCAGTCACTTTCTTCCAGCTCTAGGGAGAAGGCAGTGGCAAACCACTTCTGAAAATCTTGCTGCCACCCCCCCCAAATTGCAGAGACTAGGGAGAGGGAGGGGGAGGGAGAGGGAAGGAAAGAGGGAGAGAGACAGAGAGAGGGAGGGAGAGAGAGGGAGAGAGATGGAAGGAGGGAGAGAGGGAGGGAGAGGGGAGAGAGGGAGAGAGAAAGCGCACACTGAGAATTCAGTGCATTTTGAATGTTAATTATGTTTCAATTGGTGTATTTCTTTAGACATGCAAAATAACCTCAATTAAACTGGCGGTGATGTCAATAAACTAAAATAAAATAAAATATTCCCACAGCCGCTCACCCATTCTTAGGGCCACCGGTCTGGCTAATTCCAACATTACCACATTACCAAGATACTGGAAATTTTGTGATGTTTTTCGTTGGTTCCTTTTTATAAAAAACTGCAGAATTAGAACTACAGGAGATGGACGGACGGACGGACGGACAGAAGTACCGGTGGATGAGTCGTGCTCAGTGGTAGGATTCAAGTAATTTAATAACCGGTTCTCTGCCCTAATGATTTCTTCCAACACCCAGTTTGCCAAACTGCTCAGAAAGTTAACAACCGGTTCTCCCGAAGTGGTGCGAACCGGCTGAATCCCATCACTGCTCGTGCTATAATGGCAATCGTGATACGTTGGAAAGCGGCTGGATGACTTGCACATTAGCACAACTTTCAGGAAAAGGCCTGGAAAGTGCTTCAATCTGCCACCAGAGGGAGCTCCAGGACCTTTGGAGAAAGCGGATATTTAACATTCTATTCCAGGGGTCTCCAACCTTGGCAGCTTTAAGCCTGGCGGACTTCAACTCCCAGAATTCCCCAAGCCAGCTTTGCAGGGTGTTGAATTCTGGGAGTTGAAGTCCGCCAGGCTTAAAGTTGCCAAGATTGGAGACCCCTGTTCTATTCCTTCATCTCAGAAAAATTATCAGCTGAGAAAGAAGAGCTGGATGTATAACAGTAACAGAGCTGGAAGGGACCTTGGAGGTCACCTAGTCCAACCTCCCCCTGCTCACGCAGGAGACCTATACTAGGGATTCGAACCGCCGAACTGCCAACCTTTCTGATCGACAAAGCTCAGTGCCTTTTAGAAAGGTTGTCCAGTCTCCAGTGACGGAACCCTGCAAAGCTGCAGAGAGGTGATCGGATCTCTTCAGGGTGGATCCATCCAACAGGTTAACCCTAAAAATGAAAGGGAAAGAAGATTCAGATTATTTTACAACACAGGAATCATTTTACAAATGGTTAAATGACAGACATTGAGGTTAGAGGAGTGGAATGGGATAAAATATGGTCTACACGAGAAAGAAAAAGAGGTGCACTATTATTTTGATGGTTATATAATTGACACTTTGATGGAAGATAGTATATGTTGTAAAGATGATGGATATTATTGTATATTTGTCTTCTTAAGTTTTCGCGGGTGTGTGTATGCAAAAAATTAAAATCTTGGGTGTTTTCCCGCGTCATGTTAAATAAGTTAGTTAAAAAGTTTAACCAGAATTTTAAACTTTTTAACTAACTTATTTAACATGACGCGGGAAAACACCCGAGATTTTAATTTTTTGTATTGTATATTTGTTTATATATTACCGTATATTTGTTCATGTATGTATGTATTTTTCTTCAACCTGGTATTTTCCTACGTAAACCAAATTGCAGCCATAGCTCAGTGAAATCACATCCACTATCCTAGGCTTCTTCAGACAGCAAGCATGCATTCTGCTGCCTATTGGGAGACTAATATAGATCTATTTCGGACCGATTGGTCCTCATCAGTTAGCCACACCCTTACCATATGTTCCCTCCCCGTAGAGGCTAAGTATTTAAGAAGCAAATATGATTGCTTGTGATTGGGATGTTGGTGAAGCCACCCTAGAGATTTTGCTATCTGAGGGGTCCTTGGTGCTCTCTGATAGGATAGGATAGAATCTTTATTGAGAAAAAATGAATAGAATAGAATAGAATAGAATAGAATAGAATAGAATAGAATAGAATAGAATAGAATAGAATAGAATAGAATAGAATAGTTGTTGTTCCTGTTGTTCCGCCAGGCCGGGCTATCAACATAATAATTTTAAATTAGGGTATTTTAAATTTCTGGGGTTTTAAATTGAGCCGAATTTATTTAATAATTTTAATTTTTTAATTGATGTTTGTCTTGTGTTTTTAAATAGGCTGTACACTGCCCTTCGGGAGAAGGGCAGTATAGAAATAAAATTATACTTATACTTATACTTATACTTATACTTAATAGAGTAGAGTAGAGTAGAGTAGAGTAGAGTAGAGTAGAGTAGAGTAGAGTAGAATAGAATAGAATAGAATAGAATAGAATAGAAGAATAGAATAGAATAGAATAGAATAGAGTAGAGTAGAGTAGAGTAGAGTAGAGTAGAGTAGAGTAGAATAGAATAGAATAGAATAGAATAGAATAGAATAGAATAGAATAGAACAGAACAGAACAGAACAGAACAGAACAGAACAGAACAGAACAGAATAGAATAGAATAGAATAGAATAGAATAGAATAATCCTCTTGGTTGCTCTTCCCTGTACTCTTTCTAGAGTCTCCACATCTTTTTTACATTGTGGCGAATAAAACTGGATGCAGGATTCCAAATGTGGCCTTATCAAGGCCTTATCAAGTGGTATGAACCCTTCACATGATCTTGATATTTTCAGGTTAAACTGTAAGAGGTTGCCCACTTCTGTTATGTGCAAAAGGATAACACCTGAATTCGCCATCTTACTGTGGAGCATAAGAACAAGGTGATCCTAACCGGAGCTACAAGACTAACTTCAAACCTAAGCTAAGTGCCTGGGAAGATGGACGCTGAGCAGAGACCTATCTCCTGAATTCTTCATCTCTTGCCTTCTCTAATCCCTTTCCAACATTGAAGGAATGTTCAGGTAATCATCCAGGTGAGAATAGGAATAGGGGAAATGTATCCTTCCCCTGCCATGCCCAACAAGCCACGCCCAACAAGCCACACCACAGCCACCAAGCCACGCCCACAGAACCGGTAGTAAAAAAATTTGGATTTCACCACTGCCTTGGCCTCCTCCATTGAGAAAATTATCCTTGCCCTGGCTTGACAGGTTGAGCGATCGTAGCTTGCTTAGCTGTGGTTTGCAAGGCCCACTTATGCAGAGTTAACTGGACTGTGGTTAGTCCCAAACTCCTTGGATTTGAAGGGTACCGTCAACTCATGTGGGTTGGGTTCACCTCACGTCTGCTGGGCTCAACCGAGATTGGTTAACTCTTAATCACCTTGGATGGAGGGTGGGGGGGAAGCAGGATTCAAGAGGACACAATTTTAGATAAATAAATAAATAAATAATTTTATTTCTATACCGCCCTTCTCCCGAAGGACTCAGGGCGGTGTACAGCCTATTAAAAGCACAAAACAAACATCAATTAAAATAATTTAAAATTATTAAATAATTCGGCTCAATTTAAAACCCCAGAAATTTAAAACACCCAATTTAAAATTATTATGTTGATAGCCCGGCCTGGCGGAACAACAGGGTCTTGAGTGCACAGTGAAATTTATTTATTTATTTATTTATTTATTTATTATTTATTAATTAAATTTCTATACCGCCCTTCTCCAAATAGGACTCAGGGCGGTGCACAGCCAAGGTAAAAACAGAGCATACAAAATCTAAAAACAGTATTAAAATAATTAAATATTTTGGCCGTAAATTAAAACAACCCAATTTAAAATCAATTTAAAATTTAACTCAAGCCAGCTCAGCTAGTTGAAATAAATAGGTTTTTATACCCGGAGGTCGGAGATCTTACGCATTTCCGGGGGCAGTTCATTCCACAGGGCTGGGGCTCCCACAGAGAAGGCCCTCCCCCTGGGTGTTGCCAGCCGACATAACTTGGCCGATGGCACCCTGAGGAGACCCTCTCTGTGGGAGCGAACTGGCCGGTGGGAGGCTATTGGTGGCAGAAGTCTGTCTCGAAGGTACCCGGGTCCTATGCCATGGAGTGCTTTAAAGGTGGTAACCAACACCTTGAATCGCACTCAGAAGACCACTGGGAGCCAATGCAGCTCGCGCAGGAGGGGTGTCACATGGGCGCAACGGGTTGCACCCATAACCACCCGCGCGGCTGCATTCTGGACCAGTTGGAGCCTTCGAGTGCTCTTCAAGGGGAGCCCCATGTAGAGAGCATTACAGTAGTCCAGCCGGGAGGTGACAAGGGCATGAGTGACCGTGCGCAAGGCGTCCCGGTCCAGAAAGGGCTGCAACTGGCGAATCAGGCGAACCTGATAAAAGGCCCCCCTGGCCATAGCCGTCATATGCTCTTCTAAAGACAGCTGTGCATCCAGGAGGACACCCAGATTGCGAGCCCTCTCTGTGGGGGGCAAGGATTCACCCCCAATAGTCAGTGATGGCACCTGCTGACTATATTCTGGGATGCCGGAAGCCAGAGCCACTCGGTCTTGGAAGGGTTGAGTCTGAGCCTGTTCCTCCCCATCCAGACCCACATGGCCTCCAGGCAGCGAGACATCACATCAAGGGCATCGCTGGGGTGGTCTGGGGTGGAGATGGTGTTTGGATGGGACCACCTGGGAATTCTAGCGCTGTAAAGCAAACTGGGTACAGGAACAAACCAGAGGGGGGGAAAAAAGCAGGAAAAACCTGCTCGGCAGCATAGCAGTGCCAGAAAAAATAACTGCACAGATTCAGTCAACACAGATCAAATTTCATTCCAAGAATCTCTCTCTTAAATTCACAGCTTTCCGTGTCGTGTGTCTGATACTTTTCCCCCTTGTTTGGAGAAGCATGTGGGGCAAAGCGGGGTGGGATAGACAGGGGTGTTGAAGTCTAGGAACAAATCCAACGGGAATCTATGGGGCTTTCTGAGCTGGCTGGTTTTCTTGCAGAGGTACCAATACAGTGGTGAAATCCAATTTTTTTTTTTTACTACCGGTTCTGTGGATGTGGCTTGGTGGGCATGGCTTGGTGGGCGTGGCTGGGGAAGGATACTGCAAACTCTCCATTCCCACCCCACTCCAGGGGAAAGATACTGCCTTGGTAGTACAGTGGTCCAAAGCACCCTGTTATTAAGACCAGCTGCCTGCAATTACTGCAGGTTCGAATCTCGCTAGGCTCAAGGTTGACTCAGCCTTCCATCCTTTCTAAGGTAGGTAAATTGAGGACCCAGTTTGTGGGGGCAATAAGCTGACTGTGTATAAATATACAAAAGGATGAAAGGCTATTGCTTAACGCATTGTAAGCCGCCCTTCTCCCTGAGAAGGGCGGCATATAAATCAAATTTAAAAAAAAAAAAAACCTCTCCATTCCCACTCCACTCCAGGGGAAGGATACTGCAAACTCTCCATTCCCACCCAACTCCAGGGGAAGGATACTGCAAACTCTCCACTCCCACCCAACTCCAGAAGGATACTGCAAAATCTCCACTCCCACCCAACTCCAGGAGAAGGATACTGCAAATTCTCCATTCCCACCCCACTCCAGGGGAAGGATACTGCAAAATCTCCATTCCCACTCCACTCTGGGGCCAGCCAGAGGTGGTATTTGCCGGTTCTCCGAACTCCTCAAAATTTCCGCTACCGGTTCTCCAGAACCTGTCAGAACCTGCTGGATTTCACCTCTGTTCCAATACCCAATGGTGGGTATTGGTTAACATCATCTTGGTGGGTCACCAAACATCTGCCAGAAAACCAGCCAGCTCAGAGAACCTCCCAAGACCACACAGTTCAAGCTTGAGCTATAAATATTCTCTCCTCCTGGCACAAATCCCAAACTTGATTTTTTTTTTTTTTAACTCTCGGGTCATCCAAATGCAGCCTGCGGGAATCCAAGGATCCTCAAAGGCGATTCCCCCACCAGATCCTTGCAAGACTCCCTTGTGGTCTTGAGCTTTTTCCTCTTTTGAAATATTGCGGGTGGGTGGGTGGGAGAGAAATGCGTGCAGAGGGAAGCCAAAGAGTGGGGAGGGGAGGTGGGGGAAAAGCAGGGCGGAAATCGAGTAGCTGAGTCGGGCTTTGACGCGCCCGCCTTTGATCCATTCAGAAATTCCCGGTGGCCAAACGAGGGGGGGGGGGAAGGCGGGGGAACAAAGAACGAGGGAGCTCCCCGAGGAGGAGGAGGAGGAGGAAGGGAGGAGGAGGAGGAGGACGCGCGTGGATTGGTCGGCTCGGGACCTGAGCATCCGGGCGGGGCGAGGGAGGAGAGGGAGGGGAAGAGGCGAGGACTGCTGGGCGTCAGCAGCTGCCGGCACCACCTTGGCGGAGGCAGAGCCAAGAGGAGGAGGAGGAGGAGGAGGAGGAAGAGGAGGAAGGCCGGGTGGGGGGGGGAAAGGCAGCTCCCTTCGCCATCTACCCAGGAAGCTGCCTCTGCAACAGTAGCTGCGCAATCCTCTGGCCTGGCATCCTCCACCCAGCCAAAAAAAGAAAAGAAAAGAAAAGAGAGAAAGCCAACCAGATCTGCAGAGCGCAAGCCAAAAGCTGCCAGTGAAACGAAGGAGAGGACTCTCGTTGCTTTTTGGCCCGGCTCTTTTGGGGAGTGGGGTGGGCTGGGGGGCGTGATGGTCGGGTGAACGCCTGCAGGGCAGCCCTCCCCACTCCTGCCACCGCCCCACCCGCTCGCCATGGCTGCCAAGGAGGACTTGTACAGCCAAGTGGCCCCGTGGAGGAGCCGGCAGAGCCGAGCGGGGACCATCAAGCGCGGCTCATCGCTGGAGATCCTGCTTTCCATGGGCTTCCCCAAAGCTCGAGCGTGAGTTAGGCCCGGGATAAGGCGGGGAAGGCAGGAAGGGGGGTGGGAGGGATCTGCTTTTTGGGGTGGGGGAGAGCTGGGAAGGGAGGGGTCCGCAGGTTTGCTTTGCCCCTCTCGGAACTGGGTTGGCTAGCGCGCGTGCCAAAAAGCAAAACGCGCGCATCGCCGCGGGGATCTTGGGGTTCTCTCCAACCCAAGCGATGCTCTCTCTTCCAGCCTTGTCTGTCGGACAGCGTGGGGCAAAGGGAAGCTGCTTCTCCAGGCTAGGCGATGGGGGGGTTCTGGGGCGGCTGCTGCTGTTGAGCATCCTTTGGCCGGCCGGGCTGTTTTTTGTTTTTTTTTCTTCTTCTCCAAGGGAGCCGCGCTTGGCTTGGAGATGGGTTGGACTGCGCTCTTGTTGCACCGCAAGCGCAGAGGCCAAAAGCGACGCCTCGCCCAGCCCAGCAGCGGTCAAGCCAAGCTGCTTTCGGGGTGGTCGAGAGAGGCCAGCGCGCTCCACCGGTTTGTCATCTTGGCTTTTCGTTTCGGGTCCTTGTCTCCTTTTGCGCCTCCGTCGCAGCTCCGAGCGGCCCGTAATAAGCCAGGACTGAGTCTGCATCTGGAATCGAACCTGGGATGGTCCCCTTACCCCCGCCCCCCCGAGGCTGGGAGTGATGGAGGTTGTTGTGGTCCAGGATGCCAGAGCATCCTTGGCTCCCAGACAGGTGAGAGCTTGCCTGGCACCCCTGGCAGGGTCGGTGGCCTCCACTTTGGAGGACTTGGCTGGGTCTCCCTTGCGAGGAGAGGATGGCACCGATGTTTTCTCCAGCGGGGAATCGGTTCCTCTCCTCCCCTTCGCTGGGCATCGCCTCCTACGCCAGCTTTTCCAGCCTGTGCCCTCCAGCTGTGTGTGTGTGTGTTTTGGAACTCGACTTCCCAACCTGCCCAAGCAGTCAGGGTGGCTGCGGAGGAATGCTGGGAAACGTAGTCCTGGCACTTCCGAAGGCCGGCAGGGTTTGGAAAACTGGCTTCCACAACATTTCAGGCTCTCTGGCCTTGATGGAGATTTTTGGCTTGGCAAGCCTGGTTTTTTCCTACAGGCCTTTCCCTCTCCTTCTCTCTAGCCAGGTGGGTCAGCTCAGGGATGATATTAGCCAGTCAAATGTCAAGGGAAAGTGTCGATTGTAACGGGAAAAACCGGTTCGGCCGTTTTAAAATATCTTTCAGAAGAATTTAAATGCTAACCTTTGGCATCATTAACTTTTTATCCGGCAAACATCACCCATTAATGGCACCTGGGCCAGGTGCCATTCAAGGCACGGGAGCATACTTTTTTTAAAAAAAAAAACCCATCTTGGTTGACCAATGCAGGTGGTAGAACTGAAAGCGATACAAGGTCCAAAACAAGGTCATCCTCTCCGTTTCGGTTACCGTTGGATTGTGGTGACATGTGAAGGGTGTCACTTGGGGTTTTGTTCAAAACGCTTTTCGTGAAGGGTTTGAACCACGCTCCGAAACGACACAAAGCCAAATGAAAAAGGAAGCAGAAAGAAACGGAATCCAAACGCAGAAAGAAAGAAAGAAAGCAGAGAAAGAGAGAAAAGAAACCCGAAGTGCATCATCATCATCATCATAATAATAATAATAATAATAATAATAATAATAATAATAATAGAAAAAGTAAAACTAGAAATAAGAAAAAAAAACAGAATATTTAAAGAAGGGACCCCCAGCCTTTGCAAGCAAATTTTATTTATTTACATTTTTTTAAAATTTGATTTATATGCTGCCCTTCTCCGGAGACTCAGGACAGCTTACAATGTGCTCAGCAATAGCCTTCATCCTTTTGTATATTTATACAAAGTCAGCTTATTGCCCCCACAATCTGGGTCCTCAATTTACCTACCTTAGAAAGGATGGAAGGCTGAGTCAACTTTGAGCCTTGGCGAGATTCGAACCTGCAGTAATTGGAGGCAGCTGGTCTTAATAACAGGGTGCTTTAGACCACTGTACTACCAAGGCTCTTTTGTATTTTCTATTTTGTATTTTCTAACTGCCCCTCTCCCTCTGAGATTAATATTTCCTCCCACCCCCCATCAAATAATGAACATAATCCACTTCTTCCCATCGAGAGATTAATTGAGTTTTATGTTCCTTGTTCTGCAAAACTCATTAGTGGTTCTGGGCCCACAGCAAGAGTTTTAAAGATTCCAGTTTTTTTCTGCAACCAGCATTGCTTGCCTGTAGCTGTGACTGAACCCACAATATACTGTTACAGGGACAGTTATTTTCCAGCTAATTCAGAGGTTAAGGAAGACATTCCTCTTGGCCGCCATGCCAGTCTGTGATAATTGTTGGGACAAGGGAGGTGACGGTTAGATCCCACCAACTCAAAAGGCACAAGAAGCAGAACGACATACTTGGAAGGGACCTTGGAAGTCTTCTAGTCTAACCCTCTGCTCAAGCTGGAGACCCTCTACCATTTCAGACAAATGGCTGTCCAATCTTTTCTTTAAATCCTCCACTGTTGGAGCATCCACAATTTCTGGAGGCAAGTTGTTCCACTGGTTAATTGTTCTCAGTCTCAGGAAATTTCTCCTTAGTTCCAGGTTGCTTCTCTCCTTGATTCGTTTCCACCCATTGCTTCTTGTCCTGCCTTCAGATGTTTTGGAGAATAGCTTGACTCCCTCTTCTTTGGGGCAGCCCCTGAGATATTGGAACCCTGCTATCGTATCATTTCTACTCCTTCTCTTTATCAGAATAATAGAATCGGAAGGGACCTTGGAGGTCTTCTAGTCCAACCCCCTGTCCAGGCAGGAAACCCTACACCACTTCAGACAAATGGTTATCCAACATCTTCTTAAAAACTTCCAGTGTTGGAGCATTCACAACTTCTGGTGGCAAGTCGTTCCACTGGTTAATTGTTGTAACTGTCAGGAAATTTCTCCTTAGTTCTAAGTTGCTTCTCTCCTTGATTCATTTCCATTTATTTATTTATTTATTTATTTATTTATTTATTTATTTATTTATTTATTTATTTATTTATTTATTTATTGGTTCGATTTATATGCCGTCCTTCTCCGGAGACTCAGGGCGGCTTACAATGCGTTAAGCAATAGCCTTCATACTTTTGTATATACCTGCTTAGTAGGGCTTTTGGGCCCCACTAAGCAGTATTCTTTTTATATATATATATATATATATATACAAAGTCATCTTATTGCCCTCACAATCCGGGTCCTCATTTTACCTACCTCGGAAGGATGGAAGGCTGAGTCAACCTTGAGCCTGGTGAGATTTGAACTCGCAGTAATTGCAGGCAGCTGGCAGCTAAGTGCTACTTTAACAGCACTTTAGTCCGCTGCGCCACCAAGGCTCTATACCATTGCTGTACCATTGTTTCTTGTCCTGCCTTCAAATGCTTTGGAGAATAGGTTGACTCCCTCTTCTTTGTGGCAGCTCCTGAGATAGTGGAGCACTGCTATCATATCACATCTATTCCTTCTCTTTATCAGAATAACAAACTGAATAGACTTTCAGTTCTAAGGGACCTTCGAGGTCTTCTAGTCCAACCCACTGCTGAGGCAGGAAACTGTATCATTTCAGACAAGTGGTTGTCCAATCTATTCTTTAAAACCTCGACTTCTGGAGGCGAGTCGTTCCACTGGC
Organism: Pantherophis guttatus; assembly: GCF_059756535.1. NCBI lineage: Eukaryota > Metazoa > Chordata > Lepidosauria > Squamata > Colubridae > Pantherophis > Pantherophis guttatus. Next base: position 27,414,757 of record NC_142071.1, on the reverse strand, counting down.
GAATGGAAACTGAGCACGCTTCTGAGGGGCCTAGATTGCTTCATCAGGCAAGGGGGTCTAAACAGGCAGATGAAGTGGCGGAAGAAAAAGGAAGCTGCGGATATGCGTTGGTCACCAAGTCTGCCGAGTCATCATCTCAAAAATCAAGAGCTCTAATGGAATTTTAAAAAAAAAGAAGCAGACGGAAGTCAATGTTATGTTGTCTGTTTCTGGGTTTCGTTCGGCTCCTTCCATTTTCACGCTGTCTGATGAAGATTTGGAAATTTCAAAAAGGGTTCCCCCCCCCCCGATTTGGTGGTTTTGACCGAACAGATTAACAGAGTTGGAAGGGACCTTGGAGGTCATCTAGTCCAACCCCCCATTCATGCAGGAGACCCCACACCATTTCTGACAGAGGGCAGTCCAGTCTCTTCTTGAAAGCCTCCAGTGATGAAGCTCCCACAACTTCCGAAGGCAACTTCTGTTCCATCGGTTGATTGCTCTCACTGTCAGGAAATTTCTCCTTATTTCTAGGTTGAATCTCTCCTTGATCAGTTTCCATCCATTATTCCTTGTCTGGCCTTTGGAAAACAGGTGGACCCCCCTCCTCTCTGTGGCAGCCCCTCAAATATTGGAAGACTGCTGTCATGTCTCCCCTGGTCCTTCTCTTCACTAGACTAGCCCGGCCCAGTTCCTGCAACCGTTCATCGTATGTTTTAGCCTCCAGTCCCCTCATCATCCTGGTTGCTCTTCTCTGCACTCTTTCTAGAGTCTCAACATCTTTTTTACATCGTGGTGACCAAAACTGGATGCAGTACTTTAGGTGTGGTCTTACTAGGGCTTTATAGAGTGGTATTAATACCTCAGTAGTACCTTACGTGAGTATCTTGGGCAGCCTGCTTACTGTAATATAGATTTTGGATGATGACGATTGGAAATTTTGATTTGGGTGAATGGAAGTGTTCTTTGCTTTTCAATTTCCAATGAAATTAAACTAGGAAGAGGTTGGGGGAAAGGGCGAATTTTTATTTGCTTTTTATCTTCCCGCAACCGGTCTGTCGAGATCTAGTGTTCTGCCCCAGCTACGGATCCCAAAGAATACAGCACACACAAAGTTTGTACAAAACTTAACTTTACTAAAATAACTCAGTCTTTTCCAAACAAAGGCTGTTGATAAACTTCCTTAACAGCCTACAAGAAAACAAAGATAAAGTAATCACAATCTTACTAAGGTTAGCCCAGAAGCAGAGAATCCAGACGCGAAGGAGAATGAACTAAAGTTGTTCCCTACAATTTGCTTCAGTCGGTGTTCCTCCTTAAATAGGCCAATTATCCCCAAGCCTTACTCTCGAGGAGACCTCCTCCTGAGGAGCCACTCCTGCCTTTTGGCAGCTCTGCGCGCCCGTGCATCGAGAAGAGGCTCCTCCTCTTCGTCCTCTTCACTTATGGGAGCTTCTGGAGGTTCTGAAGGCCCTGGCTGAATCCCCGCCTCTGGCACCACATCTTCTCCAGCCTCCTCACTGTATCTGGAACGAGCTCCCTCTGGAGATATGGAGGATCCCGGATCTGCGCACTTTCCGCCGTGCTCTTAAGACCCTCCTATTCCAGCAAGCCGGCCTGGCCTAATTTTTCTCCCCTTTCTTTTAAATTTTTTAAACTGAAATTTTAATTTGTTTTAAATTATTGGGATTTTTAATTGTCTTGGGCTAAATTATTTAATTTGGTTTTAAATTGTTTCTAACTTTTGTATTTATGTATTTTATTCTGTGCCTGTTCACCGCCCTGAGTCCTTCGGGAGTAGGGCGGTATATAAATTTAATAAAACAGAAAACAGAAAACAGAAAAACGTGGCGAGAAAGGTCCTAAAATGGGGTGAAACTCACTGAGCAAATGTCTTGCTCAGCAATGTAAATTTGGGGCTCATAAGTCAAGGACTACCTGTCTACTCTACTAACCTTGGGGGATATTATGCCCAGAGTAATTTTTAAACCACCGACTCATGTGTTTGGTTTAATCGTAGAATTTGTATCAATGAATGCTCTACATTCTCCAGATTTTAAGAAGGGGCTAGCCAAGACCTTGGCAAATATTTCAGATTCTTTGCCATTCTCATCCAATTGTTTAGAAGCCAACCCCATAAAAAAAAAAGAGCACAATAATATAGTTTATATGTCTGTGCACTTGGCTGCCTTAGCCTGAAACTCACTCTATTCTCTCCCTCCACCCACTGGTGTGATATTTTCATGTTCTTTTTTTTTCCATTGACCTATTTTGATGCCCTGATAGATATCAGCAATCTTAACGTGGTAAAAGAGAGTCCTTGAATTACAACCACAACGTGGGGCTAGAATTTCCACGGCTAAGGCAAGGCGGTGCTTCCGTGCGTCGTGCCCGATTTCACAACCCTCTTTGCCAAGGTTGTTAAGCGAATCACTGTATTTGTGAAGCGAAACATGTGGTCGTTAAGCCAATCAAAGCTTCCCTTGTCAGAATCTCCCTGGGAGTGGGGAATCACATGATCCCTGGAAATGGTCCAATCAGAGCCTGTGGTACAATGCACTAAAACACTGTTATTAACATCTGCTGCCTGCAATTACTGCAAGTTCAAATCTCGCCAGGCTCAAGGTTGACTCAGCCTTCCATCCTTTCAAAGGCAGGTGAAATGAGGACCCAGTTTGTGGGGGCAATAAGCTGACTTTGTATAAATATACAAAAAGGATGAAGGCTATTGCTTAACGCATTGTAAGCCACCCTGAGTCTCCGGAGAAGGGCGGCATATAACTTAAAAAAAAAAAAATTGCAAACACATATTCATTGTCAAGTCCCTGAGTTTGGATCACGTGATTGGAGATGCTGCAATGGTTATAACTACAATAGTGGCCAAAATTGTGGAAACCTTCTGGGAAAAGTGTATTTTCTAAAACTAGCTCATAACACCACTTTTTTTTGGGGGGGGGAGTGGTACCATAAAATTATATATCAATGGAAAGATAATTTAATCAAGAATGTAATGCAATAACTTTTAGGAAGGATTTGCTTTTAAAATAGCAGTGACAATATAAAGAAGAAAAGTGAAAAACGAGATATACAAAAATGAATATTGCATATTGCATATAAATCCAATAAAATAAATAAAATAAATAAATAAATAAATGATCACCATAGAAAAAACGAGATATACAAAAATGATCACCCTGTCAGTTAATACTTAGTTGGGTAATCTTTAGTATGAATGACGACCTTACGACGACTTCCCATGGAGTGAACCAAGTCTTTTATTGGCCAATTTTTGATTGGACACACAAGGAATTTGTCTTGGTGCATATGCTCTCAGTGTGCATAAAAGAAAAGATACGTTCATCACGAATCCTAAGGTACATCACTTAATGATAGTCATAGGTACAAATAAACAATCAGGAAACAATATCAATATAAATTGTAAGGATACAAGCAACAAAATTATAATCATACAGTCATAAGTGGGAGGAGATGGGTGGTGGGAACAATGAGAAGATTAATAGTAATGCAGACTTAGTAAATAGTTTGACAGTGTTGAGGGAATTATTTGTTTAGCAGAGTGATGGCGTTCGGGGAAAAACTGTCCTTGTGTCTAGTTGTTCTGGTGTGCAGTGCTCTATAGCGTCGTTTTGAGGGTAGGAGTTGAAACAGTTTATGTCCAGGATGCGAGGGGTCTGTAAATATTTTCCCAGCCCTCTTTTTGACTCGTGCAGGATACAGGTCCTCCATGGAAAGCAGGTTGGTAGCCATTGTTTTTTCCGCAGTTCTAATTATCCTCTGAAGTCTGTGTCTGTCTTGTTGGGTTGCAGAACCAAACCAGAGGTGCAGATGACAGACTCAATGATTCCTCTGTTGAACTGTATCAGCAGCTCCTTGGGCAGTTTGAGTTTTCTGAGTTGGCGCAGAAAGAACATTCTTTGTTGTGCTTTTTTGATGACGTTTTTGATGTTGGGCGTCCATTTTAGATCTTGCGATATGGTAGAACCTAGAAATGTGAAGGTCTCTACTGGTGATACTGTGTTGTCTAGTATTGTGAGAGGTGGAAGTATGGAAGGGTTTCTCCTAAAGTCCACCCCCATTTCTATGGTTTTGAGTGTGTTCAGTTCAGTTCATTAGAGATGCAGTCATTGGTATACAGAGAGAAGAGAAATGGGGAGAGCACACAGCCTTGGGGGGGCCCTGTTCTAATTGTACAGGTATCTAAAACGCCTTTAAAGTAAGACGAGATAGAATGAGGTTATGTTGAGGAATAATTAGTACGCCGAGGATGTTCTGTTAAGCTAATGAGGCAAGACATTTATTAATAGCAACAAACTGGGCTGCATATTGTCCATCTCACCCTTCGAAATGAAATCCAGCAGATTTGCAAAATAGCTTCAAAGATGGAGCGCTTCCAGCTGGAAGCTGCTCGGATTTTAACTAGATTAAGACTCTTTTTTTCCCCCAAAACAGCTACTTGATCCATGGAATAATTGGGCCTTGTTTTGTGGGGGAGATGATTGGTAGCTTCTCATCCTGAGATGATAACCAGTTTTGTCCTGACATGTCATTGTCCTACCAAAGGTGCTTTTTTCAAGAGGCAACTGGACTTTCTGGTTTGTCTTTGAAGACGTTTGGCTTCTCATCCAAGAAGCTTCTTCTCCCACCGTCCAGTCAGAGCCGAAGAAGCTTCTTGGATGACAAGCGAACCGTCTTCAAAGAAAAAACAGGAAGTCCAGTTGCCTCTTGAAAAAGCACCTTTGGGACAACCATGACCTGGATGGCTGAGAATCTGCATAGACTTCCATTTCTTCCTGTTTTCCTCCCTCTCTCCATCCCTCCTTCTTTCCTTCCTTCCTTCCTTCCTTCCTTCCTTCCTTCCTTCCATCCTTCCTTTCTTCCTTCCTTCTTTCCTTCCTTCCTTCCTTCCTTCCTTCCCTCCCTCCCTCCTGCCCTCTTTTCCTTCCTTTCTCCCTCCCTCCCTCCCTTTCTCACTTCCTTCCTTCCCTCCCTTCCTCCCTTCTCCCTTCTCCCTTCTTTACAGCCCTCTCTAAGCAGTTTACAGAGTCAGCATATTGCCCTTAACAATCTGGGTCCTCATTTTATTGACCTTGGAAGGATGGAAGGCTGAGTCAACCTGGATGACTGAGAATTGCCATAGACATGTCATTGCCCTCATACAAAATGATGGCCTCTTAATTCCACAGCAGCTTAATTCCACACAGCAGCTGTGGTTACTTTAAAACTGGTGCTACACAACAACATCTGATAATATGCCATCAAGTCAACCATGCAGATGGAAATCTTTAGCATGATTTCAACTAAATGTCACCCTTTGGATCTTCCAATGGTGCTGTTGCAATGGGTTTTACTTACCCACCTTGTACATCTGAAGGTCAACAGGCATGTAGAGGAAACATGATGTCAGTGTACCAAGTAACACCCTCAATGAAAGAAGAACTCTTGGAAGTTCTTCAAAGTTCCATTTTATTAGAGATGTCATATTGGCACGTCTGGGAAAACCTAAATCTGAAAATTTCCAGGTTTTCCACACCCAAAGGAAAGTTCAAGTCCCTCCCCATCACCCACAGGTCCATCACATGTCCAATCAAAGCACCGTCCCAACTGGAGATGCCTCCCAGTTCCAATCCTTCATGTGCAGGGCATGATGTCCTTGACTCTCTGAGAAAGGAATGTTATTATGACTACATATCACCTATGCTCCATACAACCCCCCCTCCCAGTTTCCCACAGCACTAAATGTGGCAGGCCTGAAGATCCAATGAAAAAGAGGGCTTCCAGGCCTGACACATGAATCAGGAGGTGTGAGATGGCCTGTAGAACTGGGGGCCTTAACAACCAGAGGCAGCCACCTCAGCTTGTCTAATGATAGAGCTGGCCCAAACGCAAGCCATCCATTTTCTAGATTTCCAACCAGACTATTAATTATACTAAGCGAGAACATGGATGAAAGCAGGTCTCATTAACCCAGATCACACAAAACTAAGATTTCCCCTATGACGAGAAATACAGTGTCCACGCTGGCTTGGGAATTGTGGGAATTGAAGTCCACAAAGTTGCCAAGGTTGTATCTCCCTGCCCTTCACTGCACGTGTCAAAAAAAGGGCTGTGAAAACATCTACAGACTCCTCGCATCCTGGACATCAATTATTTCAACTCCTACCCTCAAAACGACGCTATAGAGCACTGCACACCAGAACAACTAGACACAAGGACAGTTTTTTCCCCAAACAAATAATTGCAAATAATTGCTAATTAAACAAATAATTCCCTCAACACTGTCAAACTATTCACATTGCTTAGCGCATTGTAAGCCGCCCTGAGTCTCCGGAGAAGGGCGGCATATAAATCAAATTAAAATAAAATAAAATAAAAAATAAAATTAGGCTGCATTACTATTGCTATTGGTCTTCTCATCATTCCTATCGCCCATCTCCTCCCATTTGTGACTGCATGACTGTAACTTTGTTGCTTGTATCGTTGCGATTTATATTGATCTTGATTGTTTCCTAGTATGATTCGATTGCTTATTTGTATCCTATGACTATCATTAAGTGTTGTGCCTTGTGATTCTTGATGAGAATCTTGTTTTTTATGTACACTTTTTTTTTTTAAATTTGATTTATATGCCGCCCTTCTCCGGAGACTCAGGGCGGCTTACAATGCGTTAAGCAATAGCCTTCATACTTTTGTATATTTATATAAAGTCAGCTTATTGCCCCCACAAACTGGGTCCTCATTTTACCTACCTTAGAAAGGATGGAAGGCTGAGTCAACCTTGAGCCTTGGCGAGATTCGAACCTGCTGTAATTGCAGGCAGCTGTGTTAATAACAGGGTGCTTTAAACCACTGTACTACCAAGGCACAGGATACTTGAAGACCAGATAGCTGTGGGTTTCAAAATGGGCTAGCTTCTCGTCCTTATCTGCAGATTCTTCTTGAATTCGTCGAGTGACTTCCTCTCCATTCTGGTTTTAATCGGAGGGCTTCAAAGCTCTCTATAACTTCTCAGCTGGTGATTGGAGTTTGTGCTTCATTTGTAGAGTCTGAATACAGCTACAGATGTTGCGATCTCCTGTTGGGTTGCTTTGTTTACTGTTCTTGGTCCGTATCTGATGACTACTCCAGATGTTGTAAGTTGCAGCTGCAGCAGTCTTAGGCAACCAGGGGGTTTGGCCGGTGAACTCCCACCACCTTTTCTTGGGAGATATTTTTGAGTCAACGTTGTGGACGCCTCAAACAGGAGGTTTTGCATGGTGGAGATTTATCATTTGGAGGGGTTGAAGATTTGTGTTTTCTTCCTTTTTTAAAAAAAGAATATGTTAGCGATATTCCACATGTTCTCTTTGGCTATTTTTTTTTAAAAAATAAAATCAATGTTAATTGCAACGGCTTGTGAGTCACACCTCATTGTCACAGCCAGAGAAAACCAAGGTGTTTTTAGTCCAAGAACTGGTTATTGATTATGTGTTCAAAGTTGGGAAAAACAGAGTTGTTTCAGCCAATGAATGAGTACGCTTGGAATTAGGGGTGCATTAAGATTCTCACATCAAAGGGACATGGTGGCTCAGTGGCTAAGACACTGAGTGTGTCGATTGAAAGGTTGGCAGTTCAGCGGTTCGAATCCCTAGTGCCGCGTAACGGGGTGAGCTCCCGTTACTTGTCCCAGCTTCTGCCAACCTAGCAGTTCGAAAGCACGTAAAAAATGCAAGTAGAAAAAATAGGGACCACCTTTGATGGGAAGGTAACAGCGTTCCGTGTGCCTTTGGCGTTGAGTCATGCCAGCCACAGGACCACGGAGACGTCTTCGGACAGCGCTGGCTCTTCGGCTTTGAAACGGAGATGAGCACCGCCCCCTAGAGTCAGGAATGACTAGCACATATGTGCGAGGGGAATCTTTACCTGTACTGTAAGATTCTCATGAAGAACTTTATACCCTGTTGTGTTTTTGAGGATTGATTTTTCTTATTAACATGGGGGACATACAAAGATGCATTCAGCAGTGCCAAACATTTGATTGATTGATTCAATCAAGTGGGGAGAAAGACACTGGAAACATGGAGACTGCTTGGAAAGTTGGTTTAATGGTGGACAGGACCACATGGGTTTTTGAGGTCTTGGGCAAAATGAAGCACATGGGTGTGGTGTGTGAGAGAGAAATTTATAACCTCTGTTGGGTTTTGAATTTGAGCTTGTATTCTGATTGGTTGTCAGACTCCCATGGGGCGGGAGGTCTTAGCTAACTTTGTAGGTTGTCTATGTCCCAGGCTTGGTTGAGCCTTGCTGGGTGATGTAATCTCCCCAGGTGCCATGTGGTGAGATCGGTAGAGGGCTAATCCTATCATGTCCTGAGGGCCATGTCTTAATCCCATCACCCTGGAGTTGAAGGGGGGACAGGGAGCTGCTTTGTCTTTAAAACATGTTTCTCCTTTTCTCATCCAGGGAAACATAATATTCTGCTTTTTTAATATTTCCTAAAATATTTCATTCCTCTAGGAGAGGGCTGGGTGCTAACTTCCTTCAACCGAGTTGTTGGAATCACAATTTTCCACGGTTGACAAAAACTTCTGCGTTGTCGGAAACCTGTTGCCCAGCTGAACAGCTATTTCTTTTGCAATTTAAACAAAAAACAAAAAAAAAAACCTGCTGGGAATGTTTGGAACAGAAGGACCAAACAAAAGGGTGATTAAGGAAAGAGCAAACATCATGTTTATCAGGTATTCTTCTAGGAGACTGGGGTGGTTTTGCAAAGATCAGATAAAAAGGCCGAGAACTTTTGTTTAGGAAAATAACTTCCCGAGGCTTATGCAAACCATGGGGGGGGATTTGAAATGCTGCGTTTAAAGAAAGAGGGGCCTTGAATTTAGACTATCAGCAGAATGAAAGCAGCTTTTACATTGGCCTTCTGTGTTATGGTATAAACTACTAGAAGACAACAATAGCTCACATTTTGGATCTTCCAAGTAGTAGTTTGTGAGAAATATTCAAGGGACAAGTGCTCTCTTTCTCTTTATTTCACCTTAGAGACTTTTTGCTTTTCTACTGTGTTTCCCCCAAAATAAGACCGGGTCTTATATTAATGTTTGCTCCAAAAGACGCATTATGGCTTATTTTCCAGTTAGGTCATATTTTGGGGAAAATGCAGTATTTATTTATTTTATATTTTATTTTATTATATTTTTATACCGCCCTTCTCCCGAAGGACTCAGGGCGGTGAACAGCCATAATAAAACAATATACAAGACAAATTTAAAAACCATATTAAAATAATTCAGTTTTGGCCGAATTTAAAATTCCCATTCTAAAACCCTTATAAAACCATATTAAAACCCATATTTAAAACCCAATTAAAATTATTGTCCCATCAGGCTGGCTTGTTGGAGATAACAGGGTCTTCAACGCACGATGGAAGGCACGGAGGTCGGGGATCCTTCGTATATCCGGGGGCAATTCGTTCCATAGGGCAGGAACCCCCACAGAGAAGGCTCTCCCCCTGGGAGCCGCCAGTCGACATTGTTTGGTGACGGCACCCTGAGGAGGCCCTCTCTGTGGGAGCGTATCGGTCGGTGGGAGGCAATCAGTGGCAGCAGGCGGTCCTGTAAATATCCAGGCCCTAAGCCATGGAGCGCTTTAAAGGTGGTAACCAACACCTTGAAACGCACCCGGAAGACCACCGGGAGCCACTGCAGCTTGCCAAGAGAGGTGTTACATGGGAGCGATGGGTCGCCCCCATTATCACTCGTGCGGCCGCATTCTGGACCAGTTGGAGCCTCCGGGTGCTGCTCAAGGGGAGCCCCATGGAGAGAGCATTACAATAGTCCAGACGGGAAGTGACGAGGGCGTGGGTGACTGTGCACAAGACGTCCCGATCCAGAAAGGGACGCAACTGGGAGATCAGGCGAAACTGATAAAAGGCTCCCCTGGCTACGGCCGTCATATGATCATCCAACGACAGCTGTGAGTCCAAGAGGACGCCCAAGTTGCGAGCCCTCTCTGAGGGGGGTACTAAATGCCTCTGTCTGGTTGACGATCTTAACACTCTCCTCTCTCTCTCTCTCTCTCTCTCTCTCTCTCTCTCTCTCTCCCTCTCTCTCTCTCTGTCTCGATATTTCTTTCAACAAAACTATTTCACCATAACTGCTGTGTTTCACCCTTCAAACAATAAGAACATATCATGAGTTTATTCCCAGGGTTGACTTTTAAGTTCTGGAGCAGGGGTCAGCAACCCGTTGCTCTGGAGCCGCATGTGGCTCTTTCATCCCTCTGCTGCGGCTCCCTGTCGCCAGTCAGCTCCACAATTGATAGGGCTTTCGGTTAGGATAGGTAGAGGAAAAAGGACGCCGCGCTAGGAGGAAACTATGGTGGGGGAACTGGACTTCCGGTTGGCAAAGGAGAAAGGACACTGCGCTAGGAGGAGACTCTGTGGTGGGGGAACCGGACTTCTGGTTGGCTCCAGAATTGAACAGGGGGCTCCCGGTTAAGACCTTTGTGGCTCTTTGAGTATTTAAGTTTGCCTACCTCTGTTCTGGAGCAAGGAGAGGTAAATTTTGGCTTAGGATGATGACTTATCTGGGCTCCAAACCTTTAAGCAAGGCCCTTTCCCCTATAATCTTGGGGAGATTTGGCTTCACCCTTCTTGACCATCAATCTCCTCCCACAGACAGAACAGCTGCACCAGACAGCTGCTCAACCTTAAGTTCCTTGGAGGGAAAAAAAATATAAATAAGGCCCAGATATAGCAAGTTAATCTAGTATGGCCCTTAATCACATCACTTTGTCTACATTTTAATTTCCCCATTTGCAAGCTCTGGATAATATTGCTGACCTACTTTGCTGGGTGAGCGGCAACACGGGTTTTGAACATACTTTAAGCCTTGTGTAAATGCTGATCATTCGCGACCATCACTTCTGCATTGCGCTTGGAACAGTGGTGGGTTGCCCCCGGTTCAGACCGGTTCGCAAGAACTGGTAGTAAAACCGGCAGGAGGCTCCGCCCACTAACCCTGACGTCATCAGGATGCTTCTGTGTATTCTGGCTTGGAAATATTTTTTCTCCCTTTAGCTGAGTCAGCCTTGGTCAGACGTACATGTTTTAGGGAGTTGGGGGGTAGAGGTACAAGGACATCTCAATGCCACACTGCCCCAAAGAGAAAGCAACTCCCTCCGATTTTGTGCCATTACTTTTTCATTGATCATCTTGACCCGTGTTGAGCATTCCTTCCTAAAATGAAAAGCGGCCATTGTTTATTTCTCTGTGCATATTTTTTGTCTGCTATTTTATTTATTATTTATTGGGTTGCTATTTAATTTGTGCAGGAGAAGAGGAGGCTGAGCTGGGATGTGGAGTTAAAGGTGCTATCAGTTTGGAGTCCTTGGGACAAGAGACCCAAGTCCAGCATCCTCTGAATTCATTGAGACTTATCTAGCGCCAATTTAGCTTTGGCCATTAGTTGACTAAATTTGTGTGTATAGATAGCAGCAGTGGTGAAATCCAATTTTTTTTTACTACTGGTTCTGTGGGCGGGGCTTGGTCGGCGTGGTGTGGCTTGGTGGGCGTGGCTTGGTAGGCATGGCAGGGAAAGGATACTGCAAAATCCCCATTCCCTCCCCACTCCTGGGAGGTGGATATTGCAAAATCTCCACTCCCACCCGACTCTGGGGCCAGCCAGAGGTGGTATTTGCCGGTTCTCCGAACTACTCAAAATTTCCAAAGAACCTGTCAGAACCTGCTGAATTTCACCCCTGGATAGCATCAATAAACTCTTCTGTACTTTAAAATCAATCAATGCTGTTGGTTATTTGCATCTGACAATTTGATTTCATTACATTAGAGGAATATGGCAGTTGTTAGTTGAGAAGTCATGTCCGACCCATCACGACCCCATGGACAACGTTCCTCCAGGCCTTCCTGTCCTCTACCATCCTCTGGAGTCCATTGAAGTTCACGCCAACTGCTTCAGTGACTCCATCCAGCCACCTCATTCTCTGTCGTCCCGTTCTTCTTTTGCCCTCAATCGTTCCCAGCATTAGGCTCTTCTCCAATGAGTCCTTCCTTCCTTCTCATTAGGTGGCCAAAGCATTTGAGTTTCCTCTTCAGGATCTGGCCTTCTAAAGAGCAGTCAGGGTTGATCTCCTCTAGGACTGACCGGTTGGATCGCCTTGCAGTCTAAGGGACTCGCAGGAGTCTTCTCCAACACCAGAGTTCAAAGGCCTGGGGCCTGTTTGATGTTGTTATCTTGAATTCCTCTTCGTTAGTTGTCATTGGGCAACTAATGTTCCTTCTCTTTCCGGTCTTGTTTCTTTTTCATCTGTCTTCTTTCCCTTTCTTCAAACTTTTGATGGGCAAACCTTGTGAGTGGTTTCCTTCCTTCCCCTTGGGCTAAAAGTTTGATATCATCCAAAGATCAAACAATCGTTTGACAACAAGCTGGAATGGTTGACACTTTCAGCTCCTGTGCGTGTAGCAGCTAAACCTTTCCATTATGACTGTACAGTCTGGTAGTCCTGGATTGAATCAGCCTTGAAGGGAGGAGGGGCATTGATGAAGTCTGATAAGGACTCTTCAAGATTGGTGGGGGGGGGGAGAGAGAAGAGGAGATACAAAGGTAGGCCGGTTTTAGAGCGTTGCAATTGATCCTGCTTGCCAGGTAGAAAATGACTCATATTTTACAAGTGCTGTCAGGGTTCCAAGTAATATACCCACAGCAAACGAAACTCCGAGGCTGCTAATTTCCTCAAAGAATAGTTTTATTGAATATGTCACCTTGGCACAGTTCTGGTGAAAGCCGACTCTGAAGGTTTCCTGCGGTTTTCTACCTAATTAAAAGTAAACGCTTTCCCCCCCCTCCTCAAATGATCAGTCACATGGCCCAATCAAGCCTTGACTAGGTGGCTCAGTGGCTAAGACACTGAGCTCGTCGATCAGAAAGGTCGGCAGTTCGGCGGTTCGAATCCCTAGTACAGGTCTCCTGCGTCAGCAGGGGGTCGGACTAGATGACCTCCAAGGACCCTTCCAATTCTGTTACTGTTACTGGTTGCCTAGTGACATCACTCCCTCTTCTTCCGACCAGGCGTGAGAACACCCTTGGTTCTCAAGAGAAAGTATTTTGTTTTGGCTACAAAACCCTAGCTATCCCTAATCTCTTCCCTATTCCTCAGCTCCAGTGTGGCAACACTGAAGCTTCCAAGATGGCTTCGGTCAGGTCAGCTTCAGGGTTGACAAGTGCTTTATGGGTAGACTTGGGTAAATAGAACAGCGAGGGGGGGATCAGCTCTGCCACACGATTTAGCTTCGCTAAGTCAGCAGGATTTCCTGCTTTCTAACAAAGCTAAACCGTGCGGCACAGCTGATCATCTTGTTTGGAAGAACTGGTAGCTTTTTTAAACTACCAGTTTGCCCGAATTGGTAGTTTTTATTCTCACGAACCGGTAGCATTTCACCCCTGCACAGAAGCCTCAAGGAAAACTAGCTGGGCTATCTCAACCTAAATATTTTTTTTTTTACAATTCAGCTGTGCACCCGTGGAGATTTCTAAGCTCTGGAGTTACCAGGAAGTGCTGCTCACCTGAAAAGTGGCCCAGCTTGTTGGGCATGTTAGAATCAAGAAAAGACTTGCGACACGTTCTACAAATGACCTTTGCAGGACGATATTTCATAGCCATTGTGGAAAAGAGAGATCTGGGCTGCATCAGCTTTAAAGCAGCTTCAGTGGGGTTCTTCCTATGGTTTCTTTATTTATTTCTTTATTCTTTTTTTATAAATGACTCAGGGCGGCGAACACAGCTAATATTCCTTCCTCCTCCTATTTTACCCCACAACCTGGTGAGGTGGGTTGGGCTGAGACAGAGGGACTGGCTCAAAGTTACCCAGCTGGCTTTCGTGCCTAAGGTAGGGCTAGAACTCACAGTCTCCGGGTGATGGCTCCAAGTCACTCAGCTGGCTTGCATACCTAAGGAGGGACTAAAACTCACTGTCTCTTGGTAATTGGTCCGAAGTCACCCAGCTACCTTTCATGCATAAAGCGGGACTAGAACTCACCGTCTCCTAGAGATTGGCTCAAAGTTCTCCAGCTGTCTTTCATGCCTAACGAGGGACTAGAACTCACTATCTCCTGATAATTGGTCCAAAGTCACCCAGCCAGCTTCTTTGCTTAAAGCGGGACTAGAACTCATCGTCTCCTAGTGATTGGCTCAAAGTTCTCCAGCTGTCTTTCGTGCCTAAGGAGGGACTAGAACTCACCATCTCCTGATAATTGGTCCAAAGTCACCCAGCCAGCTTCTTTGCTTAAAGTGGGACTAGAACTCATCGTCTCCTAGTGATTGGCTCAAAGTTCTCCAGCTGTCTTTCGTGCCTAAGGAGGGACTAGAACTCACCATCTCCTGATAATTGGCCCAAAGTCACCCAGCCAGCTTCTTTGCATAAAATGGGACTGGAACTCACGGTCTCCTAGTGATTGGCCCAAAGTTCTCCAGCTGGCCTTCATGGCTAAGGTGGGACTAGAACTCACCATCTCCTGGTACTTTAACCACTAGACCAAATCAGCTCTCTCTTAATGCCCTATCGCAGTGATGGCGAACCTTTTCGGCACTGAGTGCCCAAACAGGAATGTGCGTGCATGTGCGTGCATGTGCCCGCAGCAGAGCACTGGAAATCTGAAGATCAGCTGCCTGGTGAGTGCATGCCTGTTTTTTGGCCATTTTCTGGGCTGTTTTTTAGACTGTTTTCAGGCCTAGAAAATGGCCTGAAAAATGGCCGGTTGTTTGGCTCTTTTTCTGGCTGTTTTCAGGCCGTTTTTTGAGCCCAGAAAACAGTCTGAAAATGGCCTGAAAACGGCCCAAAAAACACCTCAGAAAATGGACACAAAACAGTCTGGTTTTTTTGGCTGTTTTTCTGGCCATTTTCCGGCACCCACAAAGACCAGCTGGCATGCCGGAAACCAGCTGGCGACGGCACGCGTGCCCACAGAGAGGTCTCCGCGTGCCACTTCTGGCACGTGTGCCAGAGGTTCGCCATCACGGCCCTATCGAAATGCCAGGCCTCAGCAGTGCCCAAATGAATGCACGCAGCCTCTGTCTATCTTGTTGCAAATCTCTAAGATGGAGAACCAGGGCGGTATAATGATTTTTTTTTTCCCCTCAAGAAAATTTTAAGGGGTTTTAAATTATCTTAGTTGGATGTTTTAAATTTGGCTGAATGATTGTATTATTTTAATAAGCTTTTAATTTTTGTTGTACATTGTTTTTACCATGGCTGTCCACCGCCCTGAGTCCCTCGGGAGAAGGGCGGTATACAAATATAATAAACTAAACTAAACTAATTAGTTCATCAAAGTAAAAAATAGAAAGAAAAAAAAAGTCGCGGAAAACTAAGAAGAAGGGTGAGGGAAAAGAAAAGAGACACAGGGTAAGAGGAGAGAAGGAAAGCAAAAAAGCCACCGACATCCGACTCCCTTTAGCACAGTAGACGATCACAACATTACAATCACAACTTTTCTGCTTTTGCACAACAAGCCATTTCTCAAACGATGAGCCTAGCGAATTAACAAAAACAAAGTTGTTTGTTTGTTTCATTGCGAGCACGAAAATCGGGAAGCGATTTTCAAAATAAAAACAAGGTGACATTTATTTATTTTTTTTAATTTGATTTATATGCCGCCCTTCTCCGGAGACTCAGGGCAGCTTACAATGTGCTCAGCAATAGCCTTCATCCTTTTGTATATTCATACAAAGTCAGCTTATTGCCCCCACAAACTGGGTCCTCAATTTACCTGCCTTAGAAAGGATAGAAGGCTGAGTCAACCTTGAGCCTTGGCGAGATTCGAACCTGCAGTAATTGGAGGCAGCTGGTCTTAATAACCAGCTTAATAACAGGGTGCCTTAGACCACTGTACTACCAAGGCTCTATTCTCTATTCTCATATATTCTCTTCTTTGGGATAAAAGAATCCATTTGACCGTCTCTGCTTCTGTTTGCTGTGGAGAAACAGGATGGTATAATGATTAAAATGCTGGACTCTAAACGGGGCAGGGGCGAGAATAGTGTCCATTATCAGCTTCATCCTCAAAATTCAGCAAGTTTGGCGGGTTTTTTATTTTTTCCCTGCCAGGCCGACTTATCTCACAGGATGTTTGGGGTGGAAGAGGAAAAAGAAAAAAAAAACATTGCAGGAGGAAATGCTATCGGCCTGCCTTTAAGCTCCTGAATGAAAGGAGGGAACGTCTCTGTAATTAAAAAAAAGTCTAAAAAGAAAATATTGCCCAAGGAGCTTGAATTGAAAAAAAGTGTGTGTGTGTGTGTGTTTTCTTCTCGGTTGGCAAAGGAGCACACCGTGTTCTGATAAACAATTTGCAATTATTGTTCTGATAAACAATAAGCAATTTGAATGCATTTTTCAGGCCATGTCCCTGAAATTTGCTGGGTAGCTTGGGCGCACGAAGTACGCCTGGCTTTGTGGCTTTGCCAAGTTACTTTTCTTTTTTTTTCCACACAGGGTTTGGTTTGCTGACGGTTGCAGGCCGATTTCCTCTGTGACGGTGGTTTGGTGGTTTGCTTTTCATTGACCTTCCCCCGAGTGTGTGACATTTAGTCTCCAAGAAGCTTGGTTAAATGTCTCTTGAGTCTATTTTGAGGGTTTCTATTCATTCCTTCCTTCCAGCAAAGAGGAGAGACGTCGCTTTGCAATTCTTTACCTGTGACATTTATTATTTATTTATTTATTATTCAAATTTCTATACCGCCCTTCTCCTTTCGGACTCAGGGCGGTGAACAGCCAAAATAAAACATTTATACATAAAGTGCGATTAAAAATAGATTTAAAATAATTAAATTTGGCCCATAGTTTAAAATTTATCACTTTAAAATCCATATCAAAATTTAAAATCAACCATAAAATCATAAAATCAAGAGAGACCGGCTAACTGAAAGGGATGAGTTTTTAGGGCCCGACGAAAAGTCTGGAGGTCGGAGATCACTCGTATCTCTGGGGGTAGATTGTTCCAAAGGGTAGGTGCCACCACAGAGAAGGCTCTCCTCCTGGGGGTCGCCAGCCGGCATTGTCTAGCCGACGGCACCCTGAGGAGGCCCTCTCTGTGGGAGCGAACTGGCCGGTGGGAGGCTATTGGTGGCAGGAGACGGTCCGGTAGATACCCCGGCCCTAAGCCATGGAGCGCTTTAAAGGTGATCACCAACACCTTGAAGCGCACCCGGAAGTCCACCGGAAGCCAATGCAGCTCGCGCAGGAGAGGAGTCACATGGGAGCGCCCAGTCGCTCCCATAATCCCCCGTGCGGCCGCATTCTGCACCAGTTGGAGCCTCCGGGTGTACCCCAAGAGGAGCCCCATGTAGAGAGCGTTACAATAGTCCAGACGAGAGGTGACGAGTGCTTGAGTGACTGTGCGTAGGGAGTCCATAGAGCAAGGGGTCTCCAACCTTGGCAACTTTAAGACTTGTGGACTTCAACTCCCAGAATTCCTCAGCCAGCTTTGCTGAGGAAAGGTTTTGCTGGCTGAGGAATTCTGGGAGTTGAAGTCCACAAGTCTTAAAGTTGCCAAGGTTGGAGAGCCCTGACATAGAGAGTCAAGCAACAAACAGCCCTTTTTGTTTCATCAAGCCATCCGTTGGGGTTAAGCTTGGAGTTCGTACAAGACAGCACATGGGGCTTACCAGTATCCCTTTTCCAATTCTCACAACATTTCAGATGAAACAGAATCCCTAGTTCTTGGTAGACAGAAGTAGGGAAAGTTAAAAGAGGTTTAGCTCCCCTAATTATATCTAACATATTTGGACTGCAGCAATCCAGATGGCCAGTAGATGGAAGCAGGGAGATACTAAACAATTCTATTGAGCGGTCCAGGTTTTTGCAGGGGAGAGGAGAAGAAAAAGAAGAGGAGGGGGAGGGGGAGGAGAGTGGGAAGAAGAAGAAGAGGAGGAGGAGGAGGGAGAGGAAGAGGAGGAGGGAGAGAGGAAAGAAGAAGAGGAGGGGAGAGAGGGAAGAAGAAGAGGAGGAGGAGGAAGAGGAGGAGGAGGGAGAGAGGAGGAGGAGGAGGAAGAAGAGAGGGAAGAAGAAGAAGAGGGGGAAGAAGAGAGAGGAGGAGGAGGGAGAGAGGGAGAAAGAAGAGGAGGAGAATGGGAGAAAGGGAGAAAGAAGAGGAGGAGGAGGGAAGAGAGGGAGAAAGAAGAGGAGGAGGAGGAGGGAGAGAGGGAGAAAGAAGAGGAGGAGAATGGGAGAAAGGGAGAAAGAAGAGGAGGAGGAGGGAAGAGAGGGAGAAAGAAGAGGAGGAGGAGGAGGGGAGAGAGGGAAGAAGAAGAGGAGGAGGAGGGGAGAGAGGGAAGAAGAAGAGGAGGAGGAAGAGGAGGAGGAGGAAAAAGAGGGAAGAAGAAGAAGAAGAGGGGGAAGAAGAGAGAGGAGGAGGAGGAAGAGAGGGAGAAAGAAGAGGAGGAGGAGGAGGGGAGGAAGAGAGCAGGAGGAGGAGGTCCTCTTAACATTTGAACAAAGCCTGACATGACTCTCAGCCTAATAGAACTGGGAAATCCCCAGGCTAAGCTGTGGCTTGTTCACAGTTTCGTGAACGAACGCACGTGGAACATTTTTTAAGAATCCAAAAAGAATTAAGGGACCACCTTTTCCCTCCTGCAGGGCTGCTCAGTTCCCATTGAGTCTTGCCTGACAGAAGCGCCACATCTAGGATTTCAACCTCCATTCCCCAGCTTTTATTTATTTATTTATTTTTAAGGACATTACGGAGGTTTCAGCAGACGTTGGCGGAGGCTGAACGAGGCTTAGAGGCTGTCTGTGCACCAAGACGAAGGAGAGAGAAACGTGGCGGTTAACAGAGTGCGATGCACGTAGTTGTGCAATCGGTGGTGATTTCTAGTGTAGGTTGCCATTAGAAGGGGGGGAAGGGCTGACGGCGGGTGTTGTTTTTTTTAAAATTTGATTTATATGCCGCCCTTCTCCGGAGACTCAGGGCAGCTTACAGTGTGTTAAGCAATAGCCTTCATCCTTTTGTATATTTATACAAAGTCAGCTTATTGCCCCCACAATCTGGATCCTCATTTTACCTACCTTAGAAAGGATGGAAGGCTGAGTCAACCTTGAGCCTGGCAAGATTCGAATTTGCAGTAATTGCAGGCAGCTGAATGTTAATAACAGGCTATTAGTCTGCTGTGCCACCAGGCTCTTTTACAACCCCCCCGTTTGCCTTACGACGTTGGTCAGCTTGGAGTCATCTGTTCTCCATCTTCCAAACCACAGATGACAGGGTGAAAGGCCCACATCCAAGAATATCTGGCGTATTAGAAGGCATTTCAAACCAGGATGGTAATCTAATGACAGCCTGGAGGGGCCGGGAGATGGGTTTCTTTCCCATGAAGCTGTTGGAAGAAACGTCCATCTGGGTTCAGTTCCAAGTGGGGAGAAAGACACTGGAAACATGGAGGCTTGATTGGAAAGATGGTTTAATGGTGGACAGGACCACATGGCTTTGAAGTCCTGGGTTGAGAGAGAGAGAGAGATTTATACCCTCTGTTGCAAGGGTGGGTTCTACTTACCTTTACTACCGGCTCGTAGCGGGGCCGCGCGAGTGTGCTCGCTTCACTCGCGTGTGCACGCTCTTCTGCACATGCGCAGAAGCGTTCTGATGACGTCGGGGTTGGCGGGCGGAGCCTCCCGTCGGTTTTACTACCGGTTCTATAGAACCGGTCCGAACCGGGAGCAACTCACCACTGCTCTGTTGGTCTTTGAATTTGAGCTTGTATTCTAATTGGTTGTCAGCAGAGGTGGGTTCTACTTACCCTTACTACTGGTTCGCAACAGGATCGCGCGCCTTGCTTCTGCGCATGTGCAGATCACCGATAACAACATCTGGGGTGGTGGGCGGGGCCTCCTGCCAGTTTTACTACTGGTTCTTGCGAACTGATCCGAACTGGGGGCAACCCACCACTGGTTGTTAGACTCCCATGGGGCCATGCAGGGGTAACTTTGTAGGTTGTCTTTGTCCCAGGCTTGGTTGACTCTTGCTGGGTGATGATGTGATGAAAGGGCTTTGGGCAATTCCTACTATGGCTCTGCCTGAAGGAAGCAGATCTTTGTTATGTAGAATGGGCTGGCTCAGGCCTTCACGGCCCATTGACAAAGGTGGAGGGTGGGCTTAGTTTCTGCCTCCCTTTTAGGGGAACTATTCTGCCCTTTTAATATTTCCTAAAATATCTCATTTTCCTAGGAGAGGGGTGGGTGCTATCTTCCTACAAAAGCGTTGAGGGTAGAGCCAAGAACGAGAGACAACAGCTGGTGCGAGACTCTCTTGCATCTTGGAGGTGTTTGTGGCTGGCGCTTTGTAAGTGAAGTAAAAAAAAATCTCTTTTGCGTCAAAACTCAATTCCTGTTGACCTCATGGCAACGACAGGTCGTCCTCGACTTATGACTGCAATGGAGCCCAACATTTTTTTAATTTATTTTATTTATTTTTTTGTGGCTGAGCAAGACAGCGGTTACGTGAGTTTTTGTCCCATTTTGCGACCTTTCTGGACACAGTGCGGTTATTAAATTAGTAAGGCAGTTGTTGAGTGAACCTGGCTTCCCGTGGACCTATCAGAAGGTCAGCAAAGGGGGATCGCTTGATTTTCAGACATTGCAACTGTCATAAAGATGAATCAGTTGCCAAGCATCTCAATGTTGATCGCATGACCATGGCAATGCTTCCACAGTCATAAGTGTGTGAAAATCGGTCATAAATCCTTTTTTCATCACTGCTCTAACTCTGAATGGTCACTAAATGAAGGGTTGTAAGTCAAGGACCACAATATATGGAGGTAGTTGACCATTTCCTTCCTGAACCCTGTTTCTCGATTTCCTTTTTGTTGTTGTTAGTCGAGAAGTCGTGTCCGACTCATCGTGACCCCATGGGCAACGTTCCTCCAGGCCTCCCTGTCCTCTACCATCCTCTGGAGTCCATTGAAGCTCACGCCGACTGCTTCAGTGACTCCATCCAGCCACCTCGTTCTCTGCCATCCCCTTCTTCTTTTGCCCTCCATCATTCCCATCATTAGGCTCCTCTTCTCCAGGGAGTCCTTCCTTCCTCCTCATTAGGTGGCCAGAGTATTTGAGTTTCCTCTTCAGGATCTGGCCTTCTAAAGAGCAGTCAGGGTTGATCTCCTCTAAGACTGACTGGCTGGATCGCCTTGCAGTCCAAGGGACTCACAGGAGTCTTCTCCAGCACCAGAGTTCATAGCCTACTCTTAAAGTCCTGGGATGTCCAGAGATTCCCCATCCTTAGATCAACCAAATCAAGCTTGGCTAGAAAGTTGGGTGACCTTCCTTTGTGGACCAGCCCTTTTGCTCTGAGCCATCGCTCCTTACGTTCATCCTGGAAAACTTCAACCTCCTGTCAGTAATTTTGACAAGCCCTGTGGTCTCGAGAGCACTTTTTATGGTGCAGAGAATGCATTCCAAACTCACCATAATTAAGGATCGTGCACAGTAACTCATTAACTTCTCTCGGAGTTACTGCTTAGCCATATATGGTTGACTCGGCCACAATTAGCTAAACCTCACACTTCAAGCTGTAAATTATGGTTCACAAACCACGATGGCAGAGGTAAAATAATAGTAAACAAACCTGATTTAAATATTCCGCAGTGGGTGTGTACCAGGTTACAAGGTTCACACACCAAGTTTAGGAATTGATGGAATTTCTGGGTATCTCAGCTTGGAGGCTGCCAGATTAAAGAGGGCAAATCTCTAATTTAAGGGCAGTGTTCTTTCTAAGTTCCAGGAGTGAAATCCAACAGGTTCTGACGGGTTCCGGAGAACTGGTAGCGGAAATTTTGAGCAGTTTGGAGAACCGGCAAATACCACCTCTGGCTGGTCCCAGAGTGGGGTGGGAATGGAGATTTTGCAATATCCTTCCCCTGGAGTACGGTGGGAATGGGGATTTTGTTTGTTTGTTTTATTGTTTGTTTTATTAAATTTATATACCGCCCTACTCCCGAAGGACTCAGGGCGGTGAACAGGCGCAGAATAAAATACATAAATACAAAAGTTAGAAACAATTTAAAACCAAATTAAATAATTTAGCCCAAGACAATTAAAAAAACCCATAATTTAAAACAAATTAAAATTTCAGTTTAAAAAAATTAAAAAAGGGGAGAAAATTAGGCCAGGCCGGCTTGCTGGAATAGGAGGGTCTTAAGAGCACGGCGGAAAGTGCGCAGATCCGGGATCCTCCATATCTCCGGGGGTAACTCGTTCCAGATAGTAGGTGCCCCCACAGAGAAGGCCCTCCCCCTGGGATTTTGCAATATTCTTCCCCTGTGATGCCCACCAAGCCACGTCCACAGAACCGATAGTAAAAAAAAAATTGAATTCCATCACTGCTAAGTTCCACTTGCTAATACCTTCCCATCCCACTGATGTACCCAAGCCTTTTCTGGAAAGATTTGTCCATCTCTTAATCAGTATTTGCCTCTGAGTCACCGGGCTGTAAAATACATGATTTCAAAGTCCTATGAAATGATTTTCTCCAGCAATTATTAAACTGGTATCTCTTGAAACTCAAAGGTGCTTCTTAGCGAGCTACAGGTTATCATTTCAAGGTCACCAAAATGATTGCGATAAGTGAGTTTGCCTTTAGGGGCTTTTGGCCAAGGGTGGGCTTCAAAATTTTTAGCAAGGGGTTCTCTGCCCGGTTGCTGGGTGGGCTTGGCCATGGTGGGCGTGGGCTACTCGGCCTCCTGCACCACAGCAGTGGGGGGGTGCTTTTGCCCTCCCCGGGCTCCGGAGGCTTTTCTCGAGCCTCCGGGAGGGTGAAAATGGACTCCCCAGGCTCCGGAGGCCCTCTGGAGGCTGGAAATGGCCCCGTTTCCAGCCTTCCTGAACTTCCAGTAGGCTCGTTTTTCACCCTCCCTGAGCCTCCGTGCACGCCTTGCACTTACTTGCATCCAAAACGGGCCGCGTGGGGACTCCTGGGAGGGGAGGGGTGGGCAGGGCAGGGCCAGCCAGGAATGGGATTTGGGGGTTCTCCGAACTGCACAGAATCTTAGCTAGAGGTTCTCCCGAACCCCTTCGAACCCCCAGCAGCCCACCCCTGCTTTTGGCCCCGCATTAGAATTACGGCTTGTGAGAGTGATGTGCAATATGAAATAAAAATGCCCAGCCCTTTTCATTTAAAGGCATGTAGTAAACATGATGGAGGAAAGGAAGCAATATATAGCCAAGGATGATGGATGCTTTTGGAGCTGATAATGAAAATTAACCGCTCCCGAAACACTTTATATTCCTAATGCCCTTTGCTGCCTATAAAAAGGGAATTTAAAGCAAACCAACTCGTTTTTTTCCCTCCTGTAAAATTGGTTGATTAAATTAGGAGCCTCCCATTAGCAGGAGAAGATGCAGAGAACTATTAAAACGATTGCTGCGTGCAAAGGTTTCTTCTTGCAAATTTTCTAGCTATTTGCGGGCAGAGAAAAAGGAGAATATTTTCATTAATTTCCTCAAAGAACAACGAAATTCTCTGGGCATTTAAGGCAAGGTGCAGCTCATAATTAGCACGGAGTTTTTTTCCCCCTCTTCTTTTTCTGAGTGTTTTTATTTCATCTTCTTCATTTTGCAAGTGGCATTAACCTCTTAGCAACCTGCTCGCCGTTGTTGTTGTTGTTTTTTCTTTATTGCTCATGGAAAGCATCCTTTCAGAAGTTTGCACATGGAAATGAGTGTGAGTTTTGAAAAGAAACCAGAGAGCATCTTCCGAGAAAATGGAGCTGTTTCTAAGAGGGTTAACAGAGAGAGAAAAAAATTGACTCTGGGGAACAAAATAGTCTGAGAAGATTTGCCTGAACACTGATTTAATCCAGATGATGCTCAAGTTATCACAATACATGAAGTTACTTAAATAACAGTTTGATTAAACAGCCACCATTGGAAGTGATTACGCTAAGCCTCAAAGGTGTTTGATAAACTAGAGTGGCTGCATTCATGACATAGAAGTCACCAAGATGCATCCTGGTTTAGCTTATGCTTTGAACCCAGCCTAAGTATGTTTAAAATCAAATAGACATTCTCAGCTTCTGTTCTTTTTATGGGCCCATGGAGAAATCTAGTGCTTATTTGTAGTGCAGGGTGCCTACTTTTGTCAGCCTATCAGCAAACTTTGCAATATCTGGCCATCTGATCTGTTAAATATGAATGGAAAGGAATGGAATGGAGGAATAGAAGAATAGAATAAGAATATAGGGGAGGGGAGGGTGGGGTGGGGTGGAGGAGGGGAGGGGAGAAAAGAGAGAGGAGAGGAGGGATGGGATGGGATGGCATGGGGAGAGTAGAAAAGAGGAGAAGGGAAGGGAAGAGGAGAGAAGAGAGGGGAGGGGAAGGGAAGAGAAGGGAAGAGAAGAGGGGAAGGGAAGGGAAGAAAAGAGGGGAAGGGAAGAGAGAAGAGAAGAGAGGGGAAGGGAATGGAAGGGAAGAAAGAGGAGAGGGGAAGGTAAGAGGAGAGGAGAGAAGAGAAGAGAGGGGAAGGGAAGGGAAGAGAGGAGAGGAGAAGGGAAGGGAAGAGGAGAGGAGAGAGAGAAGAGAAGAGAGGGGAAGGGAAGGGAAGAGGGGAAGAGAAGAGAGAAGAGAAGAGGGGAAGGGAAGGGAAGGGAAGAGAGGAGAGGAGAAGGGAAGGGAAGAGGAGAGAAGAGAGAGAAGAGAAGAGAGGGGAAGGGAAGGGAAGGGAAGAGGGAAAGAGAAGAGAGAAGAGAGAGGGGAAGGGAAGGGAAGAGAAGGGAAGAAAGAGAAGAGAGGGGAAGGGAAGGGAAGAGGAGAGAAGAGAGGGGAAGAGAAGGGAAGGGAAGAGAAGAGAAGAGAAAGAAGAGAAGAGAAGGAGTGGAGTAGCTTTATTGATTTATTCATTCGACCATATCAAAAATATAAAAGTAATACAAATATACAAATAGATACAAAGAAAGCAATGGGACATGTCCACAGTAAGTCATCCCCTTATCGTTTAATCCCAATCTGATCTAAATGTTCTATCCTCTTTGAAACGGCTTTTGAAATTAAGAGTGTGGTTTACTAGTCATATGCCGGTTTGTTTCCTGCAAATACTAAGGCGGTTTCTTTTGCATGCCTCCAGTATCTTTTTTAGCCTTTAAATAAGAATCTATATCAGCAGCCCTTTCTGCAGAGTATACTTTGCAGTCAGAAAGGATCTGTCCGATCTTGTTGTGGCCCGCCAGCGGCCTGTGCGGATCGTGGCTGATCCCGACGATGAGGAGGATGGTGTGGGGTCGTGCCAGCAGTCTGCGTAGCTGGCGCTCGCGTCGGACAGCGAGGAGGCTGAAGAGGATGTGGTGCCAGAGGCAGAGACTCAGCCAGGGCCTTCAGAACCTCCAGAGGCTCCTTCAAGTGGAGAGAGTGAAGTGGAGGAGCCTCTCCTCAATGCTCGGGCACGAAGGGCTGCCAGAAGGCAGGAGTGGCTACTCAGGAGGAGGAGGTCTCCTCGAGAATAAGGCTTGGGGTTAATTGGCCACTCCCTTAGCCTATTTAAGTCATGCGCAGTTAGTAATTTCTTGCTGGAAACAACGTGTAATTATTACAGAGCATTTTGGAGAGTGAGTGTCTTATTGTATCTTGTTTTCTGGGCTGGTTGCCAACATTTGTTGGACTTTGTTTATTCTTGGTACGTTATAACTTTGATAAGGACCGTTGGTGTGTATCACAATCCTTGGGAATCTGGAGCTGGGGCAGAACAGATCTCTCCAACAGCTGGTGTTCCACATATCTACAATCTTTCCTCAAATAGTGCTCCACACAAAATTTCCCAAATCTTACCATGGAGTTTAATTTATATTAAACTCTATATTAACTATGAGATATCCTGATTATCTGCAGACCCCTATTCCTATTTTATATATATATATATATAAGTGAAATACCACTCATGCATCATCACAAAATCTCCAGAACCGTAAAGCCTACAAACTTGAAATTTGGCACGTATGTTCCTCTTGGCTTCTAGCTGCTCGCTAAGAAAGGATTTTTCGAAATGACCATCAGATCATTAGTATTCCTTATATTATTATTAGCACGCTCTGATGCTAAGGAGTTAAGACGTTCTACTCCCTCTCCCCACCTGAAAAGAACTCTGTTCCAACTGCCACTTGGGCATGGGCGTGGCCAGCGCATGACTCATCTGGCCTGTGGGCTGGGAGTTTAGACATTCTACTCCCCACCTGAAAGGGAGAGAAGGGGATAAGATAGGACAGGCTTCTGTGGGGCAAGCCTGAGGGAGAGAAGGGGAGAGGAGAGGCCGATCTGTAACTACTCCTTAATTTTCAAGATGTAAGTGTCAATTTATCAGGCCCGATCACATAGTTTTGTAGCGGAGCATGGGTATCCAGCTAGTATATTTCTAAACTAGCGTCACATTGCAAACACAGCCATAATTCATATATATGCCAATGATGTAAAACTGTGGCCCTTGGTGGGGGGTTATCATTGAGATACTTGTCGTGGATTGTCTCCAGATCTTGTAGAACTGGGGATCTTTTTGACGATAAGAAGAGCTGCAGGAACGATCTGTTCTGTTGCAAACAGAGGAGAGGAAAATGAATTAAAGGCTCTTTTTTATCCTCAGAGGTCCAAATTTAGCTTCTTCTTGTACAGTAGCTGCCGTTTGGGAAGTGGAAACTCTGTCAATAATGAAATAGCAAAAATCCTACTAAAGTTCATTTGTGCAAAATGCAGTTTGTTGCTGACTAGTGTGGGTTTTTTTTTTTTTTAATGTCGATTCAGCATTCATTTCTCCTCCCATAGTTATCACCAACAATTCCTTGTCTTGGATATTTCTATTTCAGAGTATCCTTGGCGAATATATTTTCTAAAATAAACCGAACCCCTGGGAATAGCCTTTCTTTTTTTGACGGTTTCATTTTGGCTTAATATCTCTCAGGAGGATGCAGAAGTCTCCAATTGCCCTTGTCTGGTCTCCTTTTTCTTTTAATAATATTTTATGGAGAGTTTTAAAAATAAAGTACAAATGAATACAAACTAAACTAGAACAGGAAAAGCGGGGGGGTGGGAGGGAGGAAGGAAGGAATAAAGGGAGAAAGCTAAAGTGATGGGGAGACCATTTGAAGAGAGAACATTTTGGAGCCAATTCAGGTTCCATTTTGTCGACTAAGAATTCTGACTATTACAGGTAGTTCTTGACTTACGAACATTCAATTAGCAACCATAGGAAGTTACGACAGTGGAGAAAAATGTCCAGTCCTTGCACTTAATGACGATCCCCGCAAGTCATGGGATCAGAATTTGGGCATTTGACATTCAGCATGTACTTATGACATTTGCAGTGTTCCAGGCCACAGGAGAGGGACGCGGTGGCTCAGTGGCTAAGACGCTGAGCTTGTCGATCGAAAGGTCAGCAGTTCAGCGGTTCGAATCCCTAGGGCCGTGTAACGGGGTGAGCTCCCATTACTTGTCCCAGCTTCTGCCAACCTAGCAGTTTGAAAGCAGGTAAAAAATGCAAGTAGAAAAATAGGGACCATCTTTGGTGGGAAGGTAAAGGGACATGGTGGCTCAGTGGCTAAGACACTGAGCTTGTCATTCGAAAGGTCAGCAGTTCAGCGGTTCGAATCCCTAGTGCCGCGTAATGGGGTGAGCTCCCATTCCTTGTCCCAGCTTCTGCCAACCTAGCAGTTCGAAAGCAGGTAAAAAATGCAAGTAGAAAAATAGGGACCACTTTTGGTGGGAAGGTAAGAGTGTTCCATGCACCTTTGGCATTGAGTCATGCCGGCCACATGACCACGAAGACGTCTTCGGACAGCGCTGGCTCTTCGGCTTTGAAACGGAAATGAGCACCATCCCCTAGAGGCGGGAATGACTAGCACATATGTGCGAGGGGAACCTTTACCTTATCCCCAAAAACTAAGGTGTGTCTTCTCCTCCGGTGCGTCTTATACTCTGAAAAATACGGTATATGACGGCGAAGGTTGAGTGAGCTCTGAGCTGTGATCTCCATCTTTGTCAAAGGCTTTCTCGAATCAAGGTTGACTCCAGATAACTTCATGGGACGATTTGAGGATTTGGAGTAATCAGAGTCAAAATGTAAGTTGTTGTCTTTGTCTTAGATGTTTGTTTCAACTTTTGACTCACGTTTATGGCCCAGAGGTTTCACAACAGCCCCCAGCCTAAATTAGAACCCAGCTAAACTTTTGTGAGATTAGCAAAGGTTTAACTGGGTGTCTCCATTGTATTCTCATTTATGACGTTTAATGCTGCAGATAAATCTTTGCAATGCCTCTTGCTGTGACGGAATCTTGCGTGGCAAGAAGTAAGATTTTTTCCCTGAGAGTTTACCTTAATACCTGGGCTTCGTTTAGAGTTTGAGGCTCGTTTGATTGATGTAATTTCTCGGGACGTGCCCAGATTAGTTGCATTTCTGATGCAGATTATTCAGATTTGGCGTTGTTTTGGCTTTGCCTAGCAGTTAATTGACTATGCAGATAAGCCAAGGGCTGTGCGAGCAACGTGGGAGACGAAGAGGAAGAGAAAGAAGGAAAGAAAGAAAATAGACAGGTTGCAGCGAAGGCAACATGGTGATCGGCAATTAAATAACTTCCACTTTGCTTTGGAGTGGGTAGAGAGGGCCGGTTCTAATACCATAAGGAACGGCCTCGATCAGGAATGTCCAACCTTGGCAACTTTAAGACTTATGGACTTCAACTCCCAGAATTCCCCAGCTGGTGACTACCTCTATTTCAGGATATCAGAGAACATGGTACTTAGGAGAACCCTGCAGAATATCTACCAAATCCTCAAAATTCATTTTTTTTAAAACTCACATGTTAAAAAATAAATACCAATTAACAGATTAACAGAGTTGGAAGGGACCTTGTAGGTCATCTAGTCCAACCTCCCTACAGTGTAGGAGACCCTACTCCATTTCTGACAAAGGCCAGTCCAGTCTCTTCTTGAAAGCCTCCAGTGATGAAGCTCCCACAACTTCCGAAGGCAACTTCTGTTCCATGGGTTGATCGTTCTCAGGGTCAGAAAATTCCTACTTATTTCTAGGTTGAATCTCTCCTTGGTCAGTTTCCATCCCTTCCCCCAGTTATGGAATCTAGCATGAGAGGTGGGAAAGAGTGTAATTTCACCCAAATCAGAGGTGGAAATTCAGCCGGTTCGGACTGGTTCGGGAAAACCGGTTGTCCGGGCGCAATCCCGTTCTATATCACTGTGTTTTTGACGCCGCACCAGTGGTGGGTTGTCATCGGTTCACACCGGTTCTATAGAACCGGTAGTAAAACCGGCAGGAGGCTCCACCCACTGACCCTGGCGTCATCAAAACGTTTGCGCAGAAGAGCGCGCGCGCAACCCTGTTGCAAACCGGTAGTAAAGGTAAGTAGATACCACCCCTGCACCGCACGCATAAATGGATGGCGCACACGAGCAAATTGTGGTGTTGTTTGACATTGCACATATACGCGGACGGCACTCGCGCGAGAGCGAATTGCCGTATCTTGTGATGCCACACGCATGCGCCGGATGGCGCTCTCTCTCTCTCTCACACACACACATTTCCAGTGCTGGGCCAACCGATTGCTACAGTATGTGAAACCCATCCAGATTTCTTCCATCTTGCAGAAGGGATGACTGGCAATCGTTGAAGGGCCGGCCTCGGTTTGGAGATAGATAGATAGATAGATAGATAGATAGATAGATAGATAGATAGATAGATAGATAGATATTTAAATGTATTTTTGGCTGATGCGGTAATGCGGAAAGAAAGCACCTCGCTCAGCCTCTTGATAATGAGCTCCAGCAACCGCTGCTTTTGAGTGGAGGTTATTTTGTGTCATTGGTAATTGCCAGCCTGAAGGAAAAGAGGCTATAATTAGTCCTTCTGTGCTGTTTGTTTATCAGCGAGGGGAAAATGGTCTTTAAAAGATTGGACTGCCTTGGCTGAGAATGCAATTCCTGTTAAGAGATGGGGACGACAATTGGCTCGAATGGCTTTGGCCCCACCACAGAAAAGGCCTGCATTTATAACAACAACAACAACAACAACAACAACAACAGAGTTGGAAGGGACTTTGGAGGTCTTCTAGTCCAACCCTCTGCTCAGGCAGGAAACCTTATACTATTTCAGACAAATGGGTGTCCAAACTCTTCTTAAAAACTTCCAGTGTTGGAGCATTCACAACTTCTGGAGGTTCTGTGGGCGTGGCTTATTTTGTGGGCGTGGCTTGATGGTCATGTGACAGTGGGCATGGCTTGGTGGTCATGTGACTGGGTAGGCATGGCCAACTCAATGTCACTCATGTCAAGGGGTGCCTCGCCTGGCCCCTCCCCTCCCAGCCATTCCTTGTCACACCCAACCTCAACGTATCTATAGTTCTGTAAAAATGTTCTTCGCCTTTTTTCCACGTTATTATCTATAGATGCACTTTCATGGACCACTGAAAGGAGGAGATGGCTCACATGCTTTGCCCAAGAGTATGTTAGGCAACAGGCTTTTAAGGGGTTGCCAGAAAGAAGGGGGAGGGCAATGTATTTTCCAAAACACCAGAAGGCAAAACAAGAAGCAATGTGTGCTCAGTGGGGCAGGATGCATGCAGGGAGGTAGGACATGTGTGGTGGCGAGAGCGCATGTGGGGGTGTGGGGCATGTGGGGGGTGCACATGCATCTGCGGGGGTGGATACATGCGCACACATTGCATTTTGGGGGGGTCGGGCATGCATATGTGCACTTTGGGCACTCGGTCCGGGAAAGGTTAGTCATCACTGACGTAGGTGAATGGATGCAGTTGAAGGATGAGGCACCTGGTCCTTCTAGATTTTTGTTTTATTCGTGGATTAGGCATCTGGTTATTCTTGATTTTTGTTGCATGGATGGACTAGGCCAGGGGTGGGCAATTGTGGCTCTTTTACAACCTGTGGACTTCAACTCCCAGAATTCCTGAGACAGCTTGGCTGTCTCAGGAATTCTGGGAGTTGAAGTCCACAGTATCAACTTGCAAAGCTTTCAAGTTGCCATGAGCAGGAGGGAGGGAGGAACTGATAGAGCTGATTGATTTCCCTAACTGAAGTGCAT
Organism: Pantherophis guttatus; assembly: GCF_059756535.1. Classification (NCBI taxonomy): domain Eukaryota; kingdom Metazoa; phylum Chordata; class Lepidosauria; order Squamata; family Colubridae; genus Pantherophis; species Pantherophis guttatus. The sequence continues at coordinate 27,383,690 of NC_142071.1, read as the reverse complement.
TCCATACATTCTTCCTGACCGCAATCAGAAGGAGGGTGTTGGATTTCACAGCCAGCCAAAGTGGTTAATTGGAGAATGTGATTTATGACATGGCCAGAGAGGAGGGGAGAGACAGGGTCATACACACCACATACATACATACATACATACATACATACATGCATGCATGCATGCATGCATGCATGCATACATACAACACAGGTTGTAAAAGAGCCACAATTGCCCACCCCTGGACTAGACTTTCCTTGATTTTTATTCTTATTGTTTGTGATTTTATTATTGTTGTGAGCCACCCAGAGCTGTGTTCCACAAGACGGGCAGCCAATTATCAATTTTAAAACACACGCAAACACAATAAACTGCACCAAACTCCCATCACAGAAGGAGCTCTTGTATAAATCAAATTACACATACCCCTCCACAGAAAAGAGATTCCCATCTGAGACGATCATAAGTTGATTTATTAATAATATGGTTTTGCAGGCTTTATGGCAAAGGCTGCGATCAATGCCATGCCAACAAACCAGTTTAAAGTGATGAATGAGTCCAATTTTCCCTACAGCTAATGGCCAAGTAAGAATTCTATCAAGAGAAGAGAATATTTGTAGCTCAGGGTGGAAATGAGGAACCCTTGGTGCTCCCTGAGCTTCCTTGTTTTCTTGCAGATGTTTCATTACCCAAGTAGGTAACATCATCAATACATACATAAGAATTCTATCTTCCCAAACTTTCTGTATTTTATGAAAAAGAGATTCTGCACTTTTTATTGTACTGAATTGGTACGGTTCTATTCTATTCTATTCTATTCTATTCTATTCTATTCTATTCTATTCTATTCTTCATTTCAATATTTATTCTACTCTACTCTACTCTACTTTACTCTACTCTACTCGTATTCTATTCTAATCTATTCTATTCTATTTATTCTATTCATTCTAATATTTATTCTACTCTACTCTAATTTATTCTATTCTACTCTACTCTATAATTCTATATTCTATTCTATTCTTTTCTATTCTATTCTCTACTCTACTCTACTCTATAATTTTAAATTCTAAATTCTATTCTATTCTATTCTATTCTATTCTATTCTATTCTTCATTCCAATATTTATTCTACTCTACTCTACTCTAATTTATTCTATTCTACTCTACTCTACTCTATAATTCTATATTCTATTCTATTCTTTTCTATTCTATTCTCTACTCTACTCTACTCTATAATTTTAAATTCTAAATTCTAAATTCTATTCTATTCTATTCTATTCTATTCTATTCTATTCTATTCTATTCTATTCTATTCTATTCTATTCCATTCCATTCCATTCCATTCCATTCCATTCTAATACAGGCTAAATTATTTAATCTGCGTTATTTCCAGCTGTGAGGGGGAGGTGGACCGTTGCCCAGACTGTTGTTGCTTCAGTGTTTCTCCTTCAAACTTCTGCTGCAAAGGACTTTTTACTCCTTGCCTCTTCCACACCCGTCGACACAGTTCGAAGCTCTCCAGAGGAAGCTTGTGAGGGACGCACAACGATTGTACACAATTCTTCCGCATCTCGTGGGGATGGGATCATTGCATCTTGTTTGCAGGTAGACATATCTGAAGCGTCTCTTCATTCCTTGCAGCGCAGGGATCGTTTCTCTTCCCTTCTTCCCCCAAGAAAGGGGTGAGTTCTGGAAAAGATTTGTTTTTCTCTTGAGACTTGGCTCCTAAAGCCATTTCCTTCCTGGAGTCTCTCTAATGAGAATGTTATTGCTTTTCCTTGCAGTGGTTTTCAAACTTCATCCACATTTGTGGGGGAAGCTTTTTTTAAAAAAAATTGAGTTAATATCCATAAAATTTTGGAGTCTCTCCACCGGAATCCCGCTTGCTAGTTATTTGAGGAGGAGGATAGCAGCACAGATGCAATTAGTCCATTCATATTCCACTTCCTTTTAATGGTGGCACTTAAAATGATTTAGAAGAAGGACAGGCATATGGTTGTTTCGGATATTGGCTCATCGATGACTTGTTTATAAAGAATGCAAATCCTTTATGGTCTTTAATACATAAAGTTGGTGCAAATTCTTTTGGGTAGCCACTGTTTAGTTGGAGTGAATCAGAGGTGGGTTTCAGAAGGTTCTGATCAGTTCTGGAGAACCGGTAGCGGAAATATTGAGTAGTTCAGAGAACTGGTAGTAAAAATTCTGACTGGCCCCGCCCCCATCTATTCTCTGCCTCCCAAGTCCCAGGTGATTGGGAGGAAATGGGGATTTTGCAGTAACCTTCCCCTGGAGTGGGGACGGAATGGAGATTTTACAGTATCCTTTTCCTGCCACACCCACCAAGCCATGCCCACCAAGCCAAGCCACACCCACAGAACCGATAGTAAAAAAATTTGAAACCCACCACTGGTGCGAAAGGTTCTGAGAAAACGCAGAATCTCTTTTTTCACAAGTACAGAAAATTTGGGAAGATATAATTCTTTTTTTTTTTTAGTAATAGATTTTTTATTTATTTATTTGTTTGTTTGTTTGTTTGTTTTAATTTGTATACCGCCCTTCTCCAGCAGGACTCAGGGCGGTGAACAGCCAGAATAAAACAGAACATACAAATTTTTTTTTTTTTTTTTTTAATTTGATTTATATGCCGCCCTTCTCCGAAGACTCAGGGCGGCTTACAATGTGCTCAGCAATAGCCTTCATCCTTTTTGTATATTTATACAAAGTCAGCTTATTGCCCCCACAAACTGGGTCCTCAAAATTGTTGTATTATTGTTATTCTGTTGTTTACATTTTGTTAGTGCTTAATAAACAGCATTGGTCTGGGATATTTAATTTGTTTGACAATACAGATTCCATTCTTAATCTCCACCTCTTAGTTTTTCTGTTGTTGTGCCTAATAAAAACAGTTCAGGTTTAAGATCTACCTATTATCCTATCATCTTTTCCAACCACTTATGTATTTTCCAAAACAATTTTTACTTTAACCCAAATCCACCACCTATAGTAATATGTGCCCGTTTTTCGGTGACATTTCCAACAGTTGCTAAACAAATTTTTAAACTAGCTAACCTACCCGGTGGTAAGTGCCATCTATAGAGCATTTTATATAAATTTTCTTTATAAGAAGTTGCCATTGTCAATGGATAGTTCTTGTTCTTAATTCATTTTTTATCAGAGTTCAACAATATCTGATCGAAGACTGTTTGTCCTTCATAAAGGTCATACTGGAAGATAGAATTCTTATTGATGCATTGCAGTGGTGGGTTTCAAATTTTTTTACTACCGGTTCCGTGGGTATGGCTTGGTAGGCGTGGCATAGCTTGGTGGGCGTGGCTTGGTGGGCATGGCAGGGGAAGGATACTGTAAAATCTCCATTCCTACCCCAGTCCAGGGGAAAGTTACTTCAAAATCCCCATTTCCTCCCAATCAGCTGGGACTTGGGACGAAGAGAATAGATGGGAGCGAGGCCAATCAGAGGTGGTATATACCAGTTCTCTGAACGACTCAAAATTTCTGCTACCAGTTCTTCAGAACTGGTCAGAACCTGCTGAAACCCACCTCTGATACATTGATGATTCTACCTAGTTGGGTAATGAAACATCTGCAAGAAATTCACAAAACTCACAGATCACTAAGGTTCCCTTAGCAGTTCGATCCTGAACTACACATAATCTATTGATAGTAGTCTTACTTAGCCGGCAGATATAAGGAAAAGCTGGACTCATTCATCACTTTAAGCTAAGGAAATCCACAAATAGTGGGTAAGATAGGACCTATTGAGCCTTAAGGTCAAGTCATCCTCAGCTATGGAATCACACTGGATGGGACTTAAGACTAATTGCTTTTTCTCAACCCAACTTACCTCATGTTGTCTGCTGTTTACAGTTCTGCATCGAAGGAAGTATGTTCCATGGCCCAAATTTTGCGTCCACCACATTTGGTGGCAGCCAATTTTGAGCTCAGTCGACCTTTGACTGATCCATCCTTGGGGCTCTTCTGATGTTCTTACTTTCATTTTGGCCTGGTTGAATTCACGAAGAGTCTACCCAAAGAGATAATCCACGATGCTGAAGTTCAACCCATGAGACGATAAAAATGAGTACTGGTTCTACTGGAAGTCCTATTTTAAGGTTCATCCTTATGTTGAGAGTATGGCAGCGCTGAATGGAACATGCTAAGGTAGATGTCCACCAAGCTACAAGGGCCAGTTAGATCCTTTTGAGAGCAGTTAGCTGGGGTTAACATCTCAAATGCTTCCCCTTTAGCATCTGTGTGGCCTAAGCAGATTTAATGTGGTCTGAAGAATAGATGTGATTGTTGCCCAAGATGCTTGTTAATCTTGTTAAAGAGACAGTGTGGATTGTCTCCTGAATGGGGATCTTGTTTTATTTTGTTCTTCTCCTCCCATTCAGCTGCTTCGTGCCAAATTTAAGACAGAATCCAAAATTTATAGCACCTCCGTTGCGTTCTTGGTGTTCTCTGAGCTTGATTGTTTTTCTTGCAGATGGTTCATTAACCAAGCTAGTTAACGTCCTCGGTCTCTTCCTTAACATTTCCTTTTATGAAACGGTGCATGTTACGTAGCGAAGGGATTGAGTTTGTGCAAAAATCCATAACTGACAACTGATCCATCCATCGGGTTGCTATGAATTACAAATAGGTTGGTGCTCCTGCTTCAATTCCATGATCAGCATGCAATTTGGGAAGGCCAACACGATCAAAAATAAATGAAAAATAAGGCTGCCCCTTCCAGAATGTTTCTTTCTTTCATTTTTTTTTTTTTGTTCCAAATCGTTCGTGGCCTTTTAATCTGAAATCTGTTAATCTGCATTCTGTGCTGTCACCGCCCTATAATCTGCATTCTGCAAATCGTTAGTAATCTGTCAGGTCGTTTTTTGTGTGTGTGTGTGTGTGTGTTTTTTCCTGGCTTGTTATGTTTCACTTTCTTTTGCTTTTTAAGAAAAGTACAAACAGACATGAGTTTTATTTTTTATTTTTCCTTCTAAGCCATAAAATGCCAATCTGAAGGAAATTGGCTAGGATCCTGGGCTCATTGTCACAAGTAAACAGATTCCTTAACAACACAATTCATCGAAATGTGAAGACAGGCTGCGAAGATGTGGTTGTGGTTTTGTGAAACTTCCAGAAATCGAGCTATGCACAAGTTCTACATTTCTCCACTCGGCCTCTTCCTAGCTTGACCCGTGGCTCAGAAGAAGCTTGGGGTAGAGAAGCCACTTTGATACCAGTCTTTTTTGGGGGGGGTTGACAAGTTTTATTAGTCCTCCCCCCCAATACCACCCACATATTTTTTTTTTATAATTTTTATTAAACAGTTTTTAAAAAACAAACAAAACAAACAAACAAAAACAGATATTTACGTCTTCTTCTTTTCAACCTCTTCGCATCAGTAATCCATATTTATACATTTTCTTTTTCTTATCTTAATATATCTTTTATACATATCTTTCTAGTATATCATATATATACCGCTATAATATGTTCTCTCAATCTAAATATTTTATTTATATATAACATAGAGTATTGACCGTATCATATCATATCATATATACAATTTATCATATCCAAATGTGTTTTACTTAGTTACAGTTTCTACCAAAGTGTTCTTTTTCCATATTTGTTAATCAAATCTTAATTTTTCTATTCTTATTTCTATAAACAGTATCTTGTTTCACCCTCAAGTTCTATTTTTTTCCGTTCTTAATCATATACATTCTCCTTTAATTTTTTTATTATTATTATTAATTCATTTTTTATCTTAATATATTTAAACGTGTTCGGGGATGCCTTTCTTCCATTTCATCTTTTTTTGTTTTACATCAATCTTTCTTCACTTTCTCTTCCTCTCCCTCCCTTCTTTTATCCTTCCTCCCTTCTTCTTCCCTCCTTTCCTGTTCCTTCTCTACTTCTCCTTCCTTTCTCAGTGCAAACCAGGAGCAACCCACCACTGGTATGTGGGTCGCGCGCATGCATGGGGGGACGTGCACGCATGTGCGGGGGGCACTCGCATTGCATTTTGGGGGTTCGGACACACACATGTGCATTTGCACACACGTGCTTTGGGTACTCGGCACCAAAAAGGTTAACCATCACTTGTCTAGACTCTTCTTAAAAATCTCTAGTGATGGAGCACCCAAGGTTAATTGTCCTCACTGTTAATTCTCCTTAATTTCAGATTTCTTCTCTCTTTGATTAGTTTCCAACCATTGTTTCTTGTCCTGTTCTCTGGTGCTTTGGAGAAAAATTTGAACCCCCCCCCCCTTTCCTCTTCTTTGTGGCAGCCCCTCAAATACTGGAATAATACCGCCCTTAATTCATCTTTTCTTTTGACTCGCCAAACCCAAATCCTGCAGCCGTTCTTCCTAAGGTTTCGTCTCCAGGCCTTTGATCATCTTAGTTGCTCTTCTCTGAACTTTTTCCAAATTGTTGTTCTGTCCTCAACCCCACGCACACACACCAACAGACGTTCAGGAGTTAAAGACCAAACCAGCCGGCAAAATCCTTTTCCTTATGATAACGGAACTTGGCAACAACCTAGTGGCTGCCTGCCAAGAGTTTATTATTTACAAAGAGGAGAGATAACTTCTCCCCACTTCTGATACATCAAAGGAAAGCAGCTCAATAATTACGGAATTAAATCAAGTCCAGAGATACTCCAGCAAAGTCTTAAAACAAAAGTCCGGCAATGCAGAAAGGCGTGGAAGCTTTCAGCTTTATTCGTCACAAGGTTTGACTGGCCACCACACTCCCTTTTATATCCTGTGGGGTGTGGTCCAGTGACTCAGCCTAATCTCGGGCACGCTCTTTCTTCTGTTGCGCGCGCTTATCTCTGCCACGCTGGCGTGGGTCCAGCCAAGACTCATTACTCCCATCACTATCCATCTGTGGCTGTGTGGACATGCTTGGCCCTGGCCCTATCTCTTGCCCTTCGGTGGACACCGAAGGCATTGCCAGAGAGGAGGGTCCTGGAGAGGGAGGCCTTGCCAACTCCTCCCCTTCACTCTCGGAGTCCTCTCCTGACGATGACACAGGCTCCGGTAACGGAGCCACAAGAAGTCTCAACCTCTTTTTTTGCACCAATGGTGACCAAAATTGGTTGCAGGATTCCAGGTGAGGGTCTCACTAGGGTTTTATAAAGCGGTACTAATACTTGACGTGATCTTGATTCTACACCTCTGTTTATACACCTCAGGATTGTATTCACTTCTTTGGCTGCTGCTGCACACGGCTGGCTCATATTGAAGGGATCATCCACTGAGACTCCAAGGTCCCTCTCTCCCAGTTACAATTGTTGGGAGGACAAGCCAAAGAAACTAAACGGGCCTTTGGAGGAAAATCAGCACAAGGGTCTTAAAATAGCCGAAAAGCTTCCTGAACGAATGGGAAGGAGGCCTGTCTTAATTTGGAACTGTGATGTACAAGCGTCTTCCTTCCTTGTTTCTTAGAACTGGATACTTCCTCAAGAGGCCAAACACTTCCCCTTTCTCTCTCTCTCTCTCTCTCTCTCTCTCTCTCTCTCTCTCTCTCTCTCTCTTCTTACCCAGCTTCATCTTTTCAGTAACATGGATGAGGGACCAGGGGTGAAATCCAGCAGGTTCTGACAGGTTCTGGAGAACCGGCTGCGGAAATTTTGAGTAGTTCGGAGAACCGGCAGATACCACCTCTGGCTGGCCCCAGAGTGGGGTGGGAATGGAGATTTTGCAGTATCTTTCCCCCAGGAGTGGGGTGGGAATGGAGATTTTGCGGTATCCTTCCCCCAGGAGTGGGGTGGGAATGGAGATTTTGCAGTATCCTTCCCCCAGGAGTGGGGTGGAAATGGAGATTTTGCAGTATCCTTCCCCCAGGAGTGGGGTGGGAAGGGAGATTTTTGCAGTATCCCTCCCCCAGGAATGGGGTGGGAATGGAGATTTTGCTGTATCCTTCCCCCAGGAGTGGGGTGGGAATGGAGATTTTGCAGTATCCTTCCCATGGAGTGGGGTGGGAATGGAGATTTTACAATATACTTCCCCCAGGAGTGGGGAGGCAATGAGGATTTTGCAGTATCCTTCCACCATGCTACGCCCACAGAACCGGTAATAAAAAAAATTGAATTCCACCACTGTGAGGAACCCAGTGGATCTGAAAACTGACCCCAACGTTTGGGTATATTTTTATCAATATTCCTTGGTAACCGGTATAAACATTTGCTAAACTGGTTAAAAATAGTCTCAGCAACAGGTTGACAGACAGCCTTTGAAGATAACTTCTTGGTTTTTTTTATTATTATTAAAGTTTTATTGTAACACAATACGACAATCACATAACATACAACATATAAATATATCCTCTTTTTTAAACAATGTTTCCTGGTGGTCTTTCTTCCATTTTGCATCTTTCCTCTCATACCTCATATCGCAAGCGCATGCGTGCCCACGAGCAAATCGGTAGTAACGGGTTTTGAAACCTGCTCCTGGTCCTGGGTTTAAAAAGGTAAAGGTAAAGGTTCCCTCAGACATGTGCTAGTCATTCCCAACTCTAGGGGGCGGTGCTCATCTCCGTTTCAAAGCCAAAGAGCCAGCGCTGTCCGAAGACGTCTCCGTGGTCATGTGGCCAGCATGACTAAACGCCAAAGGTGCATGGAACGCTGTTACCTTCCCACTAATGGTGCTCCCTATTTTTCTACTTGCATTTTTTACGTGCTTTCGAACTGCTAGGTTGGCAGAAGCTGGGACAAGTAACGGGAGCTCACTCCATTACGCGGCACTTGGGATTCAAACCGCTGAACTGCCGACCTTTCGATCGACAAGCTCAGCATCTTAGCCACTGAGCCACCGAGTCCCTTGTCCTGGGGTTATGCAATCACAATTTGTAACTTTCCCAGCAGGTTTCCAACATGCAACTTCAAAGTGGGAGGGGAAAGCCAGACTCACTTAATGACTGCAACCGGGCAACCGATTCCCTTAGCAACCGTGGCAAAAAAAAAAAAAGGTCATAAAATGAGCCCCAGTTCACTTAACAACCATCTGGCTGAGCAATGGGAATATTACAATTGTGCATCCAGGACTAGGTGTCATTCTATCTGGATCTGGTGGGGGGGGCTGTCCCCTTTCCTGTCGAAAGTGGGAGGAAAGATGCCCTATCTCCTTCTGATCTTGCAGAAGACCGCGAGAGAAATTTATTGCCCTCGGATCCACACGACAAGCATTTCCTTTCCTGGGGCCGCTACTCCAGATGGGTTTCTCTTGAACCTCCCTTAACTCATCTGACTCTTATTTGCCCCTCTGCCCCTCCTCCCCCCCCGTTACCGTATTTCTGGTTTTCAAGTGTGGGGGTGGATGGGGAAGAGAGGGTCCCCCCTACATGCCGGGCTGGGGGTTGTGCATTCATTGTGCAGACCTCCTCTTCTCAGGATGCGTGGCTCTGCCTTTGAAGGAGCAATCCCGAGCAAAGGAGCACATGGTAGCCATGTGGATTGTAACTCTTTGCATTTTGCAATGGTGGGGTGGGTGGGTGGGAGTGGGCAGGACTTCTTCCTGGCTGGGCTAATCGATTGCACGTTTCCAGGGGCCCCCCTCCTTTGAATTCGGCTTCTGCAGCCTCTCGGCTCCGCTCCGAGCCAAATGTCTGGCGATCTGCACCCTTAGAACATCTCCTTTTCCTTTTGTAGGCCACAAAGGTTGGCCGCAGCAAAGCAAAAGAATTAACCACAGACATTTTTCCACCGATCCCAGCCAATGTTTCTCCACTCCGCGCTGTTTTTCTTCTTCTTTTTTCTTTTTCTTCATCCGTTGGTTTCATGTCAAAGAGAGGGCCTGGGAGCAGATGGACAGGAGATTCCCAACTCTTCCCTGGCAGGCCTTCAAGTCCATCAGAGCCAGGTCATGTTACTCAGACTCTAATTCTGACCTTGCTTTTACTCCTCCTCTTCCGTTCTGTTCTGTTTATCATCTTCTTATTCCATGTCCAGCTCAGGCATCGTCGTGAGCCACAATCGGAGAGGCTTGCAAACTCACAACTCAACCCAACGTCTCTGGAGATTCTCAGTCATTCGGGTCATGGTTGTCCCAAAGGTGCTTTTTCAAAAGGCAACTGGACTTTGTGTTTTTTGTTTTGTTTTTTTCTTTGAGAACGTTTTGCTTCTCATCCTGGAAGTTTCTTCAGATCTTCAGAAGGGAAATTCTTCAGTCCTTCAGAATGGAAGAACTGAAGATCTTCAGTCCTTCAGAATGGAAGAACTGAAGATCTTCAGTCCTTCAGAATGGAAGAACTGAAGATCTTCAGTCCTTCAGAATGGAAGAACTGAAGTTCTTCAGGTCTTCAGAATGGAAGAACTGAAGATCTTCAGGTCTTCAGAATGGAAGAACTGAAGTTCTTCAGGTCTTCAGAATGGAAGAACTGAAGATCTTCAGGTCTTCAGAATGGAAGAACTGAAGTTCTTCAGGTCTTCAGAATGGAAGAACTGAAGATCTTCAGGTCTTCAGAATGGAAGAACTGAAGTTCTTCAGGTCTTCAGAATGGAAGAACTGAAGATCTTCAGTCCTTCAGAATGGAAGAACTGAAGTTCTTCAGGTCCTCAGAATGAAAGAACTGAAGATCATCAGGTCTTCAGAATGGAAGAACTGAAGATCTTCAGGTCTTCAGAATGGAAGAACTGAAGATCTTCAGTCCTTCAGAATGGAAGAACTGAAGTTCTTCAGGTCTTCAGAATGGAGGAACTGAAGATCATCAGGTCTTCAGAATGGAAGAACTGAAGATCTTCAGTTCTTCAGAATGGAAGAACTGAAGATCTTCAGTTCTTCTTCAGAACTGAAGGAGCTTCTGGGATGAGAAGTGAAACATTCTCAAAGAAAAAAAAAGTCCAGTTGCCTTTTGAAAAGGCACTTTTGGGACAACCCGTATCCAACCATTTTCAACTCATAACTTATCTCTGCTGGCCGATGTTATGCTTTGTTTTTTGTTCTGCTTGTTTGCTTTCTTTTCCCTCGACCGTTGAAAGGTTATGGATTTGTTTCTCTGCCACCCTTCCTCTCGAACAAACCCAAAGGGTGAGTTGTGCCAACGGGAAGAGGAAACGTCTTCCCAAATCTTTGGGTCAAAAACGCTTTCGTTCATTTGCACTTCCCCTTCCTCCTTGGCCTCGTGATGTCCCTTTAGTTTCAAGGGTTCTGGAGAGCTCTGCTTGTGCAATCCTTGATGTGCACATCACCCCTCACGCCCCAGCTGTGGTTGTGCCAATTGTTTGTGTGTGACTGCATCTTACGCAGAGGCAAAAATTCAGCATGCCGTGGCAGAGGTAATGTTGCAAATTGGCACGTCTTTCTCCTGAAATGAAAACCAAAAAGGACTTGTGGGAAAGGGGCCACGAGGTGACCTTTTTTCAGGAGAATTTGTAAGCTCGTGGCTTTCTGCTGTTGGCTTCCGGCTTCTCTTTTTAGTATCAGACATCAAGCAAAGAGTAGAGTAGAGTTGCAAGGCCACCAACCCAACATTGATGAAAAGGCATGTCAATGCATTCTGCAGCTATCGATCACCTTATTACAGATGTCAAAGAAAACACCTTATCAAAGTGATGATTTAAGACCAGTTGATGCAATGAGGGGAATGAGTCAGTAGGGACTTTGGCTGTTATCCCTTTAAGAGCCTGTGTAATAAGAGGAGGCCTTGCTAGAGTGTTCATCCGATCATCGAGTTTCTCCTCTGCTGTAATTGCTGTTTGTTTAGATACTGCTTGTAGCACATGTATGTATAGTATTCCTATATTCCTATTGTAGATAAAAACCACTATTTGATAGAATCCACTGTTGGCTGTACTTGCTCCTGGGTTGATACAGTGCACACTCTGACGCACCTTCACAAAAACACATGTTCTAATGGACAAAGAACCATTCTGGTAAAAAGTTGTACCAAGGATTCAGAGAAGATATTGCGACTGAACCATCTTATGGGTAGTCCTTGACTTATAAGAGTTGATTTAGTTATATGAAAAACTTATAATCCTTTTTCACCCTTATGACCATTGCAGCATCTGCAAAGTCACGTGATCAAAATTCAGACTCCTATTTATGACGGTCGCACTTTTGTGGACCTCTGACAAGCAGAGTCAATGGGAAGCCGGATTCACTTAACAACCGTGTCACTAACTTATCAACTGCAGTGTTTCACTTAACAACAAGGGCAAGAAAGCTGGTAAAATAGGGCAAAATTCCCTTAACAAATGTTGCACTTTATTATGCTAAACATTTTTTTTTCTGAGCTAGCCACGCCCATCCTGACGACGCCCACCCCAGGCCCCCGAGGTCAAACACAACCCTGATGTGGCCCTCAATGAAATCGAGTTTGAAACCCCTGGCCTAACCCTATTACTCCCTACTTTTTGGTGAAGTGAGCAGTGATGAAATTCAATTTTTTTTTTACTACCGGTTCTGTGGGTGTGGCTTGGTGGGCATGGTGTGGCTTGGTGGGCGTGGCAGGGGAAGGATACTGCAAAATCCCCATTCCCACCCCACTCCAGGGGGAAGGATACTGCAAAATCTCCCTTCCCCCCCCCCACTCTGGGACCAGCCAGAGGTGCTATTTGCCAGTTCTCCGAACTACTCAAAATTTCTGCTACCAGTTCGCCAGAACCTGTCAGAACCTGCTGGATTTCACCCCGGGAGTGAGTCAACCATTTGGGGGGGGGATGGACAAGGTGCCCAGCTGGGAAATTGAAAAGGGAGGGTCCTGCTATCAGCATGAGGGAACAACCTTGATTTCCTGACACTTAGAACCATTAACCAGTGGAACGACCTGCCTCCAGAAATTATGGGTGCTGTATCCCTGGGGTTTTTTAAAGAAGAGGCTGGGCATTTATCTGAACTGGTACAGGGTTTCCTACTTGAGCAGGGGGTGGTGGACTAAAAGACCTCCAAGGCCCCTTCCAGCTCTGTTATTCTGTTAACCTGTCCCCCCAACTCTGACTCCCATCTCCATCTCCATCGTCTCTGCTTAAATCCAAGCCAGGAAGATCTTTAGCGGACATGAATCTTTAATGGAAAGGCTGCTCAGAGCCGTTGACGAGAAGTCACATGCTAGAATATGTCAGGGGTGCTTTATTATGAATCAGGAGATGAGGAGGAGACAAACCAGGAAGACGGAAACTTTGGTGGAAACTAGGATGGGTTAGGAGTCTCTCCCTCGGTCTTGACATTGTAGGAGGGGAGTTATATTTATTTTATATTCCATATATTCTTAGCTGTCTTATCTCCATTGGAGAGGATCTCTGGGTAGCGTAGAATCTAATACATAAAATTAAACATTAGCAATTTGGATTAAGAATGAGGAATCTTTGGTGTTCTTTGAGTTGGATTGTTGATTGATTGGGGTTTTTTTCCTCTCCCAGATGTTTCCTTCACACATTGGCATCCTTCAGTCTCAAGAGACTATGGTATCGTGCTCTGGAAAGAGGTCCTAAAACAGCATCTCGTGTGACTAAAAAGGCCAATTCGAGAGTGGCCATCCCTTCCACACTGAGGGCAGATACATTCTGCCCCCCAGATTTTGCTGGTTCCGGGACTGCCTCTTTGCCTCAGCCTGCCGAACAAGTGTCTCTTCGAATTGGAGAAGGCCATGTTTCCTTACCAAACTAGATAAAATCCTCAGTTTTTCTTATAACTTAGAAGAGTCCTTCTAAACCGTTACACTGATAGCGTTACCTAATTGGGTCATGAAACGTTCATAAGAAAACAACTTATTTCAGAGAGCACCCAAGGACCCCACAGTTCGACCCAGAGCTTCAAACATTCCCTTCCTGTCAGAAGGAAAACTCTGGAGCACACACTGCACACTCACGAACGCAAAATGTAAAACACAAGGTTTTCCGTTATTTATTTAAGGACCCGGTGGTTTGATTTTTCATTCTTTGAAAATAAAATAAAAAAAATATCCCATCTCCATGGAGACTCTGAAGTCTCATCTCTCTTTGGTGATTCTCCCTCCCTCCCTCAGCAAAGAGGAATTATCCCAGGGAAAGATGGATAGAGTATTCAAAAGAAAATCAGCGGTCGGTTTCCAATATTATTACGACCGGTTCGCCACGTGCCTCATTCGTGTGCCTTCCGCACATGCGCTCTGCTCACTCGTGTGCCTTCTGCGCATGTGCCCGGCCTCAAAAATGTGCCTAAATAAGACAGCATACAGCTGGAGTGGGTGGTTGGGCCCACCTGCTATTTCCGCTACCGGTTCGCACGAACTGGTACGAACCGGCTGAATACCGCCTCTGAAGAAAACCCTCCACTTTTAATGGATAAAAGCATCCACTTGGATTCAGATGGACAATCCAATATCTTTTTTTTTTTTGGCAAGGAAGAAGGGCAGTACAGAGGAATGCCTGTCGCAGCAAAGTTTTCCCTAGCCTTTTCCCCCTTTTCTTTAAATAAAGAAAAGAAGGATGTCGTAGGATTCAATCTGGGTTGGTCAGCGGGATGAGAGGTTTAATCTTCCGAGCTTCTGGCCTCGTGCTGGAGCCCTATCCTCAGGGAACTTCTCTCTCACCAGAACTTCTCTTTTACACATTCTGGTGAGAAATAACACTAAATCTCTGGTCCCAGTGACATTATCTAGGGACACTTATACTGTATTTCCCTTCATTCTTGACAGAAGGATGTGTTTCTTGACTGCCATCTAGTGTTCTGACTGGAACTCACAACTCATCTCTCTCTCCCTCTTTTGTTTTTCTGCAGGCAGAAAGCATTGGCATCCACCGGAGGTCGAAGTGTGCAAGCAGCTTGTGACTGGTGCGTATGAATTCACGTATTATGGAATCTGTAACCCTGCCAGTATGATGGGAAATAAAATTTTTCCCCTTGCCCCTGGAAGAACTGGGAATTAAATTGGTGGCTTTATCTGTAGGCAGACATGATCTTCTGGCATTGATCTGTAGCTACATTCAAAGTGATGATCTCTCGGGCATCTCACAGATGAAAAATAAGAGCAGGTTTTATAACTTTCCCCAGCACTGGAACACCATTTGCTGTCCAATTCGCATCGGCTACTTGCATTAAAAAGGTAAAGGTTCCCCTCAAAACAAAAACGAGAACAAGAAAAAGAGAATAAAAATGCAATGGCAGGGACGATAGGCACGTTAGTGTGCTTATGCATGCCCCCTCTACTGACCACTTAAATTTAAGTTTAAATTTAATGCGATTTATATGCCGTCTTATCTCCAATGGACTCGGGGTGGCTCACAACAATAAAATGCACAATTGCACATTAAAATTGAGGAGCCTGAGTGGCGTAGGAGGCTAATGCCTCCTACTAAGGCAGCATTTAAAACCCAGCTGCCTGCAATTACTGAGAGTTCAATTCTCACCAGGCTCAAGGTCAACTCAGCCTTCCATCCTTTCTAAGGTGGGTAAAATGAGGACCCGGTTTGTGCGGGCAATAAGCTGACTTTGTATAAAATATACAAAAGTATGAAGGCTATTGCTTAATGCATTGTAAGCCGCCCTGAGTCTCCAGAAAAGGGCGGCATATAAATCGAACCAATAAATAAATAAATAAAACATTACTATGTACAATTTTGTATGCAATACCTAGGACTGACTGCAAGCGACGCAGTTCTAAGTTATCCAAACTGAAAATTTACAGCCTCATAGCGTAACGCTCTCTACATGGGGCTCCCCTTGAAAAGCACCCGGAGGCTCCAACTGGTCCAGAATGTAGCTGCGCAGGTGATTATGGGCGCAGCTCGTTGCGCCAATGTAACACCTCTCCTACGCGAGCTGCACTGGCTCCCAGTGGTCTTCCGGGTGCGATTCAAGATGTTAGTTATCACCTTTAAAGCGCTCCATGGCTTAGGACCTGGGTACCTACGAGACCGTCTTTTGCCACCAATAGCCTCCCACCGACCAGTTCGTTCTCACAGGGAGGGACTACTCAGGGTACTGTCAGTCAAATTATGCCAACTGGTGACTCCCAGGGGGAGGGCCTTCTCTGTGAGGGCTCCAACCCTTTGGAATGAACTGCCCCCGGAGATACGGAATATCCCTGATCTCCGTGCTTTCCGCCGTGCCCTCAAGACCCTGATGTTCCAACAGGCGGGGCTAAACATATGAACATGTGAATGTTTTTAAAATGTTATGTAATTTTAGGTTCTATTTAATTGGGTCAAACTATGTTATAATAATAATTTTAATTAGCAATTTTACGATGTTTGTGTATCTATATTTTTCTTGACTGTACACTGCCTTGAGTCCTATGGGAGAAAGGCGGTATAGAAATATAATAAATAATAATAAAATAATAATAATAAGGAATTCTATTGTCTATTCAACTGGATTTGTTCCATGGACCTGAAAGGACCGTCCCATCCTTTCTGTTCTTCGTTACAGGCTCTTTTCCCATGTCTGTGACCCCTTCCTCGATGACCCTCTTCCTCGGGAATACGTCCTCTACCTACGTCCCACCGGCCCGTTAGCACGGAAGCTGACCGACTTCTGGCAGCAGTCGAAACAGTTGTGTGGGAAAAACAAAGCCCACAATATTTTTCCCCACATCACACTCTGCCAATTCTTTATGGTGAGTCTGGACCGGAGCACCCAGAGTTCCTCCTTGAATTGGCAACGCGACTTTGAGGTCTGCGTCTCACCTTCTTGTGGGATATCTTGCAGTGTGAAGACAGCAAGGTGGACGCTCTCTGTGAAGCCCTGCAGGCTACTGTGACCCGGTGGAGGTGCAAATTCCCTCTTCCTTTGCCTCTGGAACTCTATACCTCATCCAACTTCATTGGTCTCTTCGTTAAGGAGGACTACGCGGAGATCCTGAAGAAATTCGGGGCGGACTTCGCGGTGGAAGCCACCGCTAAAGCGGGTGAGCAGGGAGCGGAATAACAGAACAGTCTGTAGTCTGTGCTGGTCAGGGATAGTATTCACTTACTGTTATGCCCCAGCTACAGATCCCAAAGAATACAGCACACACAAAGTTTGTACAAAACTTAATTTAGTAAAATAACTCAGTCTTTTCCAAACAAAGGCTGGTAATAAACTTCCTTAACAGGCTACAAGAAACCAAAGATAAAGTAATCACAATCTTACTAAGGTTGGCAGAAAGCCCAGAAGCAATTTGCAGAGAATCCAGACGCGAAGTAGAGTGAACTGAAGTTGTTCCCTACAAATTGCTTCAGTCGGCGTTCCTCCTTAAATAGGCTAAGGGAGTGGCCAATTAGCCCCAAGCCTTACTCTCAAGGAGACCTCCTCCTGAGGAGCCACTCCTGCCTTTTGGCAGCTCTGCGTGCCCGTGTATCAAGAAAAGGCTCCTCCTCTTCATCCTCTTCTCTTAAAGGAGCTTCTGGAGGTTTTGAAGGCTGTAGCTGAATCCCGTTGACCACCATTTTTCTTCTTGTAGATGTCCACGTGGAACCCCACAAGAAGCAACTCCACGTGACCCTGGCTTACCACTTCCAAGCCAACCACTTGCCCACTCTTGAGAAGTTGGCTCAGAGCATTGATGTCAAGCTGGGCTGTGACTGGGTAGCTGCCATCTTCTCCCGTGACATTAGATTTGCCAATCATGAGGTAAATTGGACTTGAAGAAACTTCTTGTAAAAACCAGGAAGATGTTCTGAAATGGACTCACTAGGTCCATGGTGCTTCCTTGGCAGTATTATAGAAGTTTGTCTGGGATGGCTTCTTGATTTCTCGGTTGAGTCAAGGGTCTTGACTTCCTAGTCTTGTCAATAGTCCCAGAATTCTGTGCTGGATTCTCAGAATTCAAATACTGCCAAAGGTAGTGAAGTAGGAACAAAAGAGTGGTGCGGTAGCCTAGAGGTGGAGCCCTCGCCTCACAATCAGGAGGCTGTGAGTTCGATCCTAGGTAGAGGCAGATATTTCTCTCTCTGGGCACAATGAGAATATATCTGCTGGACAAAACTCCGGATTGGTGACAGGAAGGGCATCCGGCCATTAAAACACTCTGCTTGCTCCATTCAGTTGCCCAGACTCCACCCGCAAGGGATTATGGGGTCATTAAAAGATGATGATGAAGTGAAGTAGGAACAAAAGATTATGTATTTGGGGGTGGGAATTCCAGAAGCTTTAGCCTTAGAATTTCTCCCTGAGAATCCATGGTTAGGGGAAAAGTAGAATAGAATATAGAATAATAGAATTGGAAGGGAACTTGGAGGTCTCCTGGTTTAACCCTCAGCTCCATCAGGAGACTATTCCATTTCAGACAAATTCAGTCTCTTTGAAAGCTTCCAGTGATGGAGCATTCACAACTTCTGAAGGCAAGGTATTCCACTGGTTGATTGTTCTCACCGTTAGGAAATTTCTCCTTGGTTCCAGGTTGCTTCTCTCCTTAGTTAGTTTCCATCAGGGTGAAATGCTTTCGGTTTGGACCGGATCGCCCGATCCAGTAGCGATGGAGGCGGGTGGTTCGGAGAACTGGTAGCAAAAATTCCTGCCCCCACCCCATTGCCCAGGTGAGCCACACAATCATCAGAGCCTTTTTTTTCTTTTAAATGCCTCTGACGATCCAAGCTGAGTTGCCTGATCGGCAGAGGCTTTTTTTCTTTTAAAAGCCTCTGACGATCCAAGCTGAGTTGCCTGATCGGCAGAGGCTTTTTTTTCTTTTAAAAGCCTCTGACGATCCAAGCTGAGTTGCCTGATCGGCAGAGGCTTTTTTTCTTTTAAAAGCCTCTGACGATCCAAGCTGAGTTGCCTGATCGGCAGAGGCTTTTTTTTCTTTTAAAAGCCTCTGACGATCCAAGCTGAGTTGCCTGATCGGCAGAGGCTTTTTTTTCTTTTAAAAGCCTCTGACGATCCAAGCTGAGTTGCCTGATCGGCAGAGGCTTTTTTTTCTTTTAAAAGCCTCTGACGATCCAAGCTGAGTTGCCTGATCGTCAGAGGCTTTTTTTCTTTTAAAAGCCTCTGACGATCCAAGCTGAGTTACCTGATCATCTTTTAAATAAAGAAAAAAAGCCTCTGCTGATCAGGCAACTCAGCTGGGATCGTCAGAGCCTTTTGAAAGCATTTTTTTTACAACCTCTTCGCCGAAGAGGTTGTAGAAAAAATGGTTTTAAAAGTAAAAAAAAAATGGCCACGCCCACCCAGTCACATTACTCACCCCCCCCACCAAGCCACACCCACAGAACCGGTAGTAACAAATTTTAGATTTCACCACTGATTTCCATCCATTGTTTCTTAGTTTCAATCCATTGTTCACATCTTTTGAAGGATTGGAAAAAGGAGCCCAAAGCAAGAGATTTGTCGGTCAGTGTTCAATTTCTTCCTCTTCCTCTTTTCCAGACCCTCCAAGTCATCTACCCCTACACCCCACAGAACGATGACGAGCTTGAACTCGTGCCAGGAGATTTCATCTTCATGTCTCCTGTGGAACAAATCACAACTAGCGAAGGCTGGATTTATGGTACTTCTTTTGCCACGGGGTGCTCAGGATTGTTGCCAGAGAATTATATCACCAAAGCCGATGAATGTGGCACGTGGGTTTACCATGGGTGAGTAATTCCATCTTCCATGGTTTCTAATATTTTCATGGGGAATAACCCTAATCCGGTGCAGAAGGGGTAATAAGAACTTTTCTTGTTGATGTGTGTGTGAAATAACTGAGTAGACATACCTTATTTTTCGGTGTATAAAACGCACCTTTTTCCCCCCTAAAAGGGGGTGAAAATTTAGGTGCGTCTTATGCACCGAATGTAGCCCTGCCCACCCACTGGCCCTCACCCTTTGGCCTCTGCCTCCCAGCAGTTTACCTCCTTGCAGCAAGCAGCAAGAAGAAACAGCTCATTTCAGCTTCAGCACAGCCTAATTAGCACAAGTTGATTGGATCGGCCTCCCGACTCTCAGCTGTTTTGCTCTCAGTTGTTTTGCTCTCAGCTGTTTTGCGCGGGCCTCTGCTGCTTGCTGCAAGGAGGTAAATTGCTGGGAGCAGATTTTTTTTTTCTTGTGCTAATCAAGCTATGCTGAAAATGAAAATGAAAGTAAAGCAGGCTGTTTGCTGTTTGCTGCTGGGAGGCAGAGGCAGAGGCAAATTTCTTTTTCTTGTTTTCCTCACCAGAAAAAGTAGGTGCGTCTCATAGTCTGGAGCGTCTTATACTCCAAAAAATACGGTACATTGTTAGAAGATCAAGATGAACATGTGGATAGAAACATATTGTTCTGGTCTGTTGGCCATTGGCCTCTCTAGCAGTCGAATCAGAGGAGGAGAATGAGGCATGGGAGTCAGGGACAGCAGCAAGGCAAGATAGAGGGAGAGGGAGAGGGAGAGGGAGAGGGAGAGGGAGAGGGAGAGGGAGCGGGACGGATGGAGGCAGAGCCGGAGCCTGGGCTGTCCATCACATTATTTTTGTCAGCATTTTTGCCCCCAACTATCTGGGTCCTCATTTTACCCACCTCGGAAGGATGGAGGGCTGAGTCAACCTTGAGCCTGGTGAGATTCGAATTGTCAAATTGCAGTCAGCCGGCAGTCAGCAGAAGTAGCCTGCAGTACCGCCCTCTGACCACTGCGCCATCACAGCTCTTGTTAGCCATATTTTTGTTTTCTACGTTGGGTCTAGGTCATATTCTATTATGAATGCCACTATTTCCTCGTCTCTCGTGATGTTCGCTGATGGGGTGATGGATCGACGATCCCAGGAGGATCAAGGACCAGGGGAAACAGGGCCTCTCACAATTTTCTGTCAGAGTATGCAGGTAAGTAAAGTTCACACTTGTGAATCTCCCTCTACCTGCCTCCCAGCTTTGATTGCCGGGAGGGGAGAAGCCAAGCCAAGGTAGTTTTTAAGTCCTACTTTTTTCTTGTGGTCAGCCCTTAAGGATCTCCAACACACCTGGGCCCCAGAAAAGATGCCTTTTCGTTTGTCGTCATGGAGAAAGAATGGACGTCGTGTTTGGAAAATACTGGCTCTCGCAATGTTTTGATACCAAAGGTGAGTTTCTCTCCATCCCACTCCATGCTGAACCTGTTCATTCCTCTATGTTTACAGGTAGCTAATTTGGAGTTCAATAATGGGGGTTCACCTGATTTAGAAGAGGAGGGGAAGTAGGTTGGAACAAAAGCAGAGGAGAAATGAGAAGGAAGAGAGTGCTGTGTCCATAGACTGAAAGGGAGAATGTATGGTGATTTCTGAGATTCTGGAACTTCCTAGACAGACAGACAGATGCCATGGGATCCTCTTGCAGACATTTCATTACCTAATTGGGTAACATCATCAGTGCTGGAAGGGGATGGGGTTTGCTCTCTGTTTCTATACTGTGAGTTATGCTGTCAGTGTTGATGAGATGTTGTTGATGGTTCATTGGGCTGTTGTTTCCTTGTTAGCTTGTTTGTTTGAGCTGGTAGTTCCTTGATTGGGTTATGGTTTACTGCTTGGTTGTCTAGGATGGATGGATGGATGGATGGATGGATGGATGGATGGATGGATGGATGGATGGATCGATTGACAGACAGACAGACAGACAGACAGACAGACAGACAGGCTGATGGCTGATGGCTGATAGATAGATAGATAGATAGATAGATAGATGGATAGATGGATGGATGGATGGATGGATGGATGGATGGATGGATGATGGATGATGGATGATGGATAGATAGATAGATAGATAGATAGATAGATAGATAGATAGATAGATAGATAGATAGATAGATACATGATAAAGATAGATTAGGAAAGAGAGTACATAGATAGAGATAGATGATGATGAAAACATTGATAATAGATAATACAGAGATGGATGGATGGATGGATGGATGGATGGATGGATGGATGGATGATAGATAGATAGATAGATAGATAGATAGATAGATAGATACATACATACATACATACATACATAGATGATAGAGATAGATTAGGAAAGAGAGTACATAGAGATAGATGAAGATGAAGACATTGATAATAGATGATAGATAGATGGATGGATGGATAGATGGATGGATGATAGATAGATAGATAGATAGATAGATAGATAGATACATACATACATACATACATACATACATACATACATAGATGATAGAGATAGATTAGGAAAGAGAGAGTACATAGAGATAGATGATGATGAAGACATTAATAATAGATGATAGATAGATAGATAGATAGATAGATAGATAGATAGATAGATAGATAGATGGATGGATGGATGGATGGATGGATGGATGGATGGATGGATGGATGATAGATAGATAGATAGATAGATAGATAGATAGATAGATAGATAGATACATACATACATACATACATACATACATAAATGATAGAGATAGATTAGGAAAGAGAGAGTACATAGAGATAGATGATGATGAAGACATTGATAATAGATGATTGATAGATGGATGGATGGATGGATGGATGGATGGATGGATGAGAGAGACAGACAGACAGACAGACAGACAGACAGACACACCCCATGGTGTGGGGTACCAATCCCAAAATTGCCAGGTCATCCCATTAATGGACAAGAGGTGGCAACACCTGGCCAACCTTGGCTGATCTCAAAAGAAGACCAAGTTTCAAACCAAATTATATTTTGGAAAGAGAGGCCATCAGCCTCCTCAGCTTTGGACTCTGGAGGCCAAGCCCACCACCACTTCATCCCCCAGAACTCGATTGGGGGCAAACCCTTTCTTTAACGGCGCCAAGAAAGCTTCCCAGATGCTACCAAGAGTTGAGCTTGACTTTTATCTCGATGTTAAGTCATTGCGTCCTGGAGAAATCTCCTTATCCGGCACTCTTCCGTGTCTCCGAACAGGAAGATACATCCGCACAAATCTGAATATGCCTCACAATTTGCCTCAGCGGAGCGGCGGTTTTAGGGAGTACGAAAAGGATGCCCCCATCACGGTGTTGGGATGCACGCAAGCCCGGCTTGTGGGTGAGTTTGCCTGCTCAGGGGTTGGGGCGGTAAGGGGCATGTTGAAAAGGTGGATCTTTGTCCTCGCAAGCTCTTTGTCTAAAGGAGGGCTGCCAAACACAAGGCCCACGGGCCAGATTCGGCCTGCGATATAGTCGGATCTGGCCATTGGTGGAATTCCATTTTTTTTACTACCGGTTCTGTGGGCATGGCTTGGTGGGCATGGTGTGACTTGATGGGCATGACAGGGGAAGGATACTGCAAAATCCCCATTCCCTCCCCACTCCAGGGGAAGGATACTGCAAAATCCTCATTCCCTCCCCACTCCAGGGAAAGGATATTGCAAAATCCCCATTCCCTCCCCACTCCAGGGGAAGGATATTGCAAAATCCCCATTCCCTCCCCACTCCAGGGGAAGGATACTGCAAAATCCCCATTCCCTCTCCACTCTAGGTGAAGGATACTGCAAAATCCCCATTCCCTCCCCACTCCAGGGGAATATACTGCAAAATCTCCATTCCCTCCCCACTCCAGGGGAAGGATACTGCAAAATCCCCATTCCCTCCCCACTCTGGGGCCAGCCAGAGATGGCATTTGCCAGTTCTCGGAACTACTCAAAATTTCCAGAACCTGTTGGATAGCACCACTGGATCTGGCCCGCGGGGCCATCCTGGAAAATGTAAGGGGCCTGCTCGTATCCCTTTAGCCCCGTCTACCCAGTGTGAAGAGGAAACATGCCAGGAGTTTAGGGAGTGGCATCAAGCTGGCCACACCTACCCAGTCAGCCCCCCCCCAGCCCTCCCACGATCAACTACAGCCCTGATGCGGCCTTCAATGAAATTTGAGTTTGACACCCCTGGTCTAAAGCAGAGGTCACCAATCCTGGGCCTTTGGAACCGGGCCACACAAGTAGCAGGCGAGCCTGTGCAGGCAGCTCCATTTGCGTGAGTAGCAGGCACTCGCGTACGCATGCAAAGCTCCATTTGTGTGAGTGCTGCTACTCGTGCAAACGGAGCTGCGCGTGTAAGCACGCACACCTGCCGCTCACAGGGAACTATTTCCTCTCCCCCCACTCTGCAAAGCTTCCCTTTCCCATGCCTCCCCAGCACTGCCTTGCTTGCCACTGGCCCAGTTTGGCTGCAGCTTCTCCACTGACAACATTTGTGTCAATGACGCCAATTGTGTCACTCGGGTCAACCAATGTCACCGGCGGAATGATCTCCGACCTCTGCCCCTTCCCCAGGAGTCCATGGAAATGAAATTCTGCAATGCCCCACTGCAAGTCTCACATTTTCCAGAGTGACAATGTGATAACACACCGCTCAAAATGAACGAAAGCTTTTAAAAAGGAATACATGTTGGATGGGGAAATTGCTTTTTTGCAGCACGACTGCCATCTAGAGGCCAAATGGGGTTACTGCCTTGCAGGTCACAGTTTTAGCTGCTTTTTTTTATTATTTTATTGAAAAGTTTTATAAGAAATAATAGAAATTGTACATTTTCTTATACATAAGAAATCCTACATATACATGTTTCCCTTAAAGAAAGCATTAAAATAAGACATTTTAATTACATTCGGAGTTGCTCTTCTTCTCTTTCTTCCCTCATTCCACAACAAACCTTCTTCTTCTCCTCCTTTCTTTCCCTTCCCTCCCTCCTCTTCTCTCCTACTTTCTCCTGCCTCCTCTCCCACCTCATCCTACTTCCTTTTCCTTTCCCCCACTTCTCTCTTCTTTTCCCCCTTCTCACCTTCACTCCTACAACTGTCCCCTTCCCTTCCCTTCTCTTCCTCCTCTCCTTTCTTCCATTCCTTACCCTCCCTCTCCTCTTCCTACCCCCTCCTCCTCTCTCCTTTCTAACTTCTTTGCTGTGAAATATTTTCCTCCTTTAGTGTCTGAGCAACTCCAGTTTTAGCTGCTTTTTCTCCCCAAAAGTGCAAACATGGGGAAATGATCTGCCCAAATTTGTAAAAACCTAGTGATAGCTCATGTGATCAATTTGAAATCAGAAATGGCAACGAAGCAAAAATATTCTCTTTGGCCAAACTCAAAGAAAAATAAATTATTATATGTATATGAAATCTTATTCTGTTCACCGCCCTGAGTCCTAGATATAGAAATTCAATAAATAATAATAATAATAATAATAATAATAATAATAATAATAATAATAATAATAACAACAACAACAACAACTCATTTCCAATGTCTTCTCTATAAAGTCAAACCAACAGCAACTAGAATACATTACAGTATAAATAATAATACAGGGAGTCCTTGAATTAGGACCGTAATGTGATCCAACTGATTTTTTTAGGACTTTATTTATTGATTTTATGAAATGCAGGTAGTCCCAGACTTACAGCATTCATTTAGTGACCCAATTTTCCTAGCTTGCAAAAAAGCCAGTTTGGCCCTCGGTATCTTGCAAGACGCAGCTGTGTCCTTCATTTTGAACCCCGTGTCTCCGTACAGGCGAGGCTCTTCTTGAAAGCAACACAATCATCCACCACATCTACTGTTCTCCGTCGCTGCGCTGTGTGCAGACCGCACATCATATCCTGAAAGGTAAGTCGCTGGGTGGGTTGAGGTGGGTTTCCCCGAGGGACACCCCTGGCCCAGGCCGTCCTAGGGATGAGACGGAGCGCTTGTTCCTACATTTCTGTAAAATTCTGTTTGAGCCCGTCAGAATTGTGATTGACGCGCCGCGCAACGTGCAGTTGATAAAAACAGAGAGCCAAGAGGCCAGAGTTGTTCATCGGGAAGGAAACACAAACATTTGCAAATGGCATGTACTGTATTATTATGAAGCGTTGGTCTCAAATGCTTTTTTTTATATTATGCTCCTTCCTTCCTTATTCTTTCTATTCCGCTTCCTTTCTTCCTTCTTTCCATCTTTTCTTTTCTTTCTTTCTTTTTCTTTCTTTCTCTTTCCTTACTTCCCTCTTTTTCTTTCCTCCCTCCCTTTTTCTTTCTTTCTTCCTTTCATCTTTCCCTCCTTCTTTCTTTCTTTCTTTTTCTTTCTTTCCTTCCTTCCTTCCTTCCCTCTTTTTCTTCCCTCCCTCCCTCCCTCTCTCTTTTCTTTCTTTCTTTTTCTCTTCCTTCCTTCCTTCTTTTTTCTTTCTTTCTTTCCTTCCCCTTTCTTTCTTTCTTCCTTCCCTCTTCCTTCCTTTCTTTCTTTTCCTTCCTTCCTTCCTTCCCTTTCTTTCTTTCTTTTTCTTTCTTTCTTTCCTTCCCCTTTCTTCCTTCCTTCCTTCCTTCCTTCCCTCTTTCTTTCTTTCCTTCCTTCCTTCCCCTCCCTCCCTCCCTCTTTCTTTCTTTCTTTCTTTCTTTCTCTTTCTTTCCTTCTTTCTCCCTCTCCCTCTTTCTCTCCCTCTCTCTTTCTTTCTTTCTTTTTCTTTCTTTCCTTCCCCTTTCTTCCTTCCTTCCTTCCTTCCCTCTTTCTTTCTTTCCTTCCTTCCTTCCCCTCCCTCTTTCTTTCTCTTTCTTTCTTTCTTTCTTTCTTTCTTTCTTTCTTTCTTTCTTTCTCCCTCTCCCTCTCCCTCTCCCTCTCTCTCTCTCTCTCTCTCTCTCTTTCTTTCTTTCTATAGGCTTGCAACAAGAAAATAACCTGAAGATTCGAGTCGAGCCAGGGTTGTTTGAATGGACCAAATGGGTGCCAGGGAATTCTCTGCCAGCCTGGATCCCACCCCTGGATTTAGCTGCAGCCAGTTTGAGTGTTGATACAACATACAGGTAAGAGCAACTGTTCCAGGGGTTGGCCATGTCATGTTTAATGAAAAGAAGGACTTATGAAGAAACTAAACAAGGAAAGAACCAACCTACAGTTAGAACAATTACTCAGAGGAAGGACTTGCCTCCAGAAGTTGTAGATGCTCCAACACTGGAGGTTTTCAAGAAGAGATTGGACAACCATTTGTCTGGAATGATATGGAGTCTTCTGCTCGAGCAGGCGGTTGGACTATATGACCTCCAAGGTCCCTTCCAATGCCATTATTCTCTTATTTGTTTGTATTTATTTATTTCGATTGATTCATCTCACAAACCCAATTCTGGGAGATTAAAGGAGTGCCAAGTAATAAGAAAAAAACAAACAAAAATAGGAAGCAGAAAGACAAGAACAGAGAATGGTAGCTGAGTGTTTTCTTCTTACAATACTTGGATTTTTTGCTTTCTTCTTCTTCTTTTTTTAACGTCCACAGACCTCATTTAGCCGTGAACAAATTAGGAATTTCTGAATCGTATGAAACCTACATCAGCAGAAGTTTCCAGGTCACCAAGGAAATTCTAAGTGAATGCAAAGCTAAAGGCAAGTATAATTGCACCCTGAGGAAGAGGAGAACAGTAAGATTAGATTAAGAGATACAGGCAGTCCTTGACTTACAATGGTTCGTTTAGTGACGATTTAAAATGGCACTGAAAAAAGCAACTTACAACCGTTTTTCACACTTCCAACCGTTGTAGCATCCCCACAGTAACACGATCAAAATTCAGATGCTTGACAATGGATTTCTATCTATGACGGTCGCAGTGTCCCAGGGTCATGTGATTCCCTTTTACGACCTTTCGACCAGCAAAGTCAATGGGGAAGCCGGATTCACTTAACAACCATAATTACCAACTTAACAAGTGCAGTGATTCGCTTAACAAAGGTGGCAAGAAAAGGCGTAAAATGGAGCAAAGCAAATGTCTTCGCTTAGCAGCAGAAATTTTGGGCTCACTTGTGGTCGTAAGTCGGGGACTACCTGTGTATGTAACACTGCCACTCAAGATTACGGTAGGATAGGATTGTGAAGACAAGGCAGAAGAGAAAACCATTGTCCTGCTTTAGGACGGGAAACTCGTGAACATTGTAAATAGGCTTTCTCTCTTTAAAAAAAAAAGTTGCAAACAGCAAACCTCTCTATTCTGTTATGTACAAAGTTAGGGAAAAAAAATAAGAAGTCCCATCCCATGTAAAGAGATGCTCTTGGGAAAAGATGGCACGAGAATTTATTGTTGCTTAATCTCCTCCCATTGACTGTATGGACCTTGATTTAAACTCATTTAATTTTGGCCAAAATAATTAATCCAACTAATGAGTAGGTAGCTCTTTTCTTCCCCATTTCAAATGTCTCAAACCTTACCTCTACATTGAGTTGGGTTGGTTGGGTTGGGTTGAGTTAGGATGCCTTGCATTGGGATTGCTTTGTGTTGGGTTGAGTTGCATTGTGTTGTGTTGAGTTGAGTTGGGTTGAGTTGAGTTGGGTTGGGTTGGGTTGGGTTGAGTTGCATTGGGTTGGGTTGGGTTGGGTTGGCTTGCAATGCATTGGAAATGCATCTTATGGAAATGGTTATGTTGAATAAAGGAAGAAGAGGAAGGAAATGCTACCAGAGATTGTGGGAAAGCAAGATAGGAAGAAATTGATTATAAGTAGACAAAAAACTGGTGTCTGTGTGTAGTGAATTGCATTGTGTTGAGTTGTGTTGAGTTGAGTTGGGTTGGGTTGGATTGAGTTGCATTGTGTTGGCTTGGCTTGGCTTGCAATGCATTGGGTTGAAAAGGTACCTTATGGAAATGGTTACGTTGAATAAAGGAAGGAGATTCCACCCGAGATTGTGGGAAAGCAGGATAGGAAGAAATTGATTATAAGTAGAGAAAAAAAAACCCGGTATCTGTGTATAGCGGTTCTCTACTTTCTCAACTTCTCACTACCTTCAGCTCAAAAGGACAGCCTCTTGGAGCTGCTTTGGACTGGAAAACCCACCAGCCTCATCAAACCCACATCAAAGTTTTGCATCTGGGCCTCAGAGAGCTCATCCCTGGGAAACTTAAATCCATGTGATTCTGTGTTTATCTGTTGTTGTTTTGTTTTGTTTTTTAACTGCAGGGAATAACATTTTGATCGTTGCACACGCATCCTCCCTGGAGGCCTGTACCTGCCAGCTACAAGGACTGTCACCGCAGAATTCGAAGGATTTTGTCCAGATGGTCCGGAAGGTGATTGACATGCTGACAAGATAAAGCTCTTTAGATGTGATTTTGTTTCTGCCCAGATGAAAATCTTCTTACGCGACTCCAAAACATGCTTTATTCAGTCAGGCGTGATCCCTAAGCTTATTGTCTGAGCACAAGAACCCCATGAGCAGGGGAGATAGCTTGAAAGGGATTGTCCCCTACCTCATTTAGACAAACAGTTGATGATGCCCATGAAATTGTGCACGTCGATGCACATTTGCAGAGCAATTAATTCTGACTGTGCATGATAGACTTAGTGTTTCGAAAAGGTTATTTCAGCCTCCACTTCTCTTTTGCATTTTCGACACGTGTGTTGCTTCCGCGCCCCTGAAACAAAATTGTAATTGCGTAGAGGAAGTGCATGGCTGTTGTGACCCAGGCCCAAGTAGTTAGTATTAAATACAAACAGTTCGAAAACAAATAGACTTTATTAGAACAGCTGAGAATTAACTCACTCTCAGTGTAGTCCAAACTAAATTAAAGCAAATTCTTCAAAACACCATTCCACAGTTTATCACCGACCTTGGGATAATTAAGCAAACTGCCAAAGGCTTTTCTTGGCAAAAGTTCAGAAGCAGAAGACGCCAGCAAGAAATGAATACAGTGAAACAAGAAGCAATTCTCTCAACGTTGTTTTCCGACAAAGAGCCCAAGTGCTATTGCTGGTCTTTTAAGCCTTATGGGAGGGGATAATCATCTCTTGGCCCCACTCCCGAGTCGTCCTCTCTGCTTTATCTGCTCTTGCCTTCTGGCAGCTCTTCTCATGCGTGCACTAGGAACAGGCTCCTCCTGTTCCTCTGCCTTTCTACTGTCAGCCTCTGGAGGCTCCAGAGTCCACACATCACTCCCCGATGGCCCTGGCCCCATCTCTGCCTCTGACGCAGAGCCCTCATCCGGGCCTTCCCCAGCCTCCAGGACTGGCCCATGTTCTTCCTCAGCCTCATTGCTGTCTGACTCCGCTGCCAGCTCCGCAGGCTGCTGGCGGACCACAACAATTTTTTTTTAAATTTGATTTATATGCCGCCCTTCTCCAGAGACTCAGGGCGGCTTACAATGCATTAAGCAATAGCCTTCATACTTTTGTATATTTATACAAAGTCAGCTTATTGCCCCCACAAACTGGGTCCTCAATTTACCCACCTTAGAAAGGATGGAAGGCTGAGTCGACCTTGAGCCTGGTAAGAATTGAACTCGCAGTAATTTCAGGCAGCTGGATGCTAAATGCTGCCTGAGGAGGCATTAGCCTCCTATGCACTCAGGCTCCTGAGCTGAAAGGTGTTTTCCCCCCTCTCTAAACACCGCCTAATGTTATTTGACCAATCATACTGAAATCCAGTTACTGGCCTGCAACTTCTTGGCTAGAATGGAATAAGAATAGAATAGAGCTGGAAGGGACCTTGGAGGTCTTCTAGTCCAGCCCCCTGCTCAAGCAGAAGAACCTAGACTATGTCAGACAAATGACTGTCTCGTCCCTTCTTAAAACATATGAAGAACAGTTGCATATAAACATATGGAGAACAGTTGCAGGAACTGGGTATGTCTAGTTTAATCAAAAGAAGGACTAGAGGAGACATGATAGCAGTCTTCCAATATCTCAGGGGCTGCCCCAAAGAAGAGGGAGTCAAGCTATTCTCCAAAGCACCTGAGGGCAGGACAAGAAGCAATGGGTGGAAACTAATCAAGGAGGGAAGCAACTTAGAATTAAGGAGAAATTTCCTGACAGTCAGAACAATTAATCAGTGGAACAACTTTCCTGCAGAAGTTGTGGATGCTCCAACACTGGAAGTTTTTAAGAAGATGTTGGACAACCATTTGTCTGAAGTGGTGTAGGGTTTCCTGCCTAAGCAGGGGGTTGGACTAGAAGACCTCCAAAGTCCCTTCCAACTTTTATCATTCTGTTAAAACTCTCGCTGATGTTTCTTTTCCTTCCATTCAGATTCCCTACCTGGGCTTCTGCTGTTGTGAAGAGCTTGGAGATACTGGACTTTGGCAACTGACCGATCCACCTATCCTGCCACTCACTCACGGACCAACCGGCGGATTTAACTGGAGAGAAACTCTGCTCCAAGAATAAGGCCAAAAAGCGGGGGGGAAAGTCAGAAGGACAGGAAAAAAAAGTTTCTTAAAAACTGGAGCACGTCTCTCACCTCCTAGAAAGTTTTTTTTAAAAAAACAAACAAAAAAACAAAAAATATTGATGGTGGAGAAAATTACTCCTAGCCCTGGAAATGGCTTTAAAAATAACAGTTAAGCATATCTGCCACCGAACGGCACTTCTAGGGGGTGGGAAAAATTAGCAAATATAGCATCTGCTTGGATTGTGGGAAAATATAACGGTATTCCAATTTATTTTCATTCTTTGTCTCTTCAGTCTCCTGTCCAGCAGATAAGTCTCTCTGATGTAAGCCATTGAGTTTTAATGTATATCTCTATGTATGTATTTATGTATATATATAGATAGATAGATAGATAAATATATAATTTCCAGAATTTTTTAAAATTTGGAATTAAGGTCTAAGGAAGGAAAACTTGTTTTCACTGCCTTCTGTATAATTGTTAGCAACAAAGTCGTAAACTGTGGATTTCATTTCATGTTAGGTGCACCATACAATTTTGTAAAATTATTTTTTCTGTGGAAGAAAAAGTTCAGGTCAAAACAGAGAAGGCTGCCTAACGTAACAGTATATTTAATTTTTCTAGTATTGTCAGGACAGGGTTTACGAACTGATATTCGAAATGAACAAAAGGAATCGGAATGCAAAAAAAAAAAAAAAAAGGAGAGAGATTTTTATACAGGGAACTCTTGTTTGCACACTAAAGATGTCCAGGTAATCTTTTGACTTACAACCACAAACTGAGCCCAAAAGTTCTGTTACTAAGCGAGACAATCGTTAAGGGAGTTCTGCCCCATTTCATGACCTTTCTTGCCACAATCAAGTGAATCACTGCCCTTGTTCGGTTAGTAACCCGGTTGTTAAATGAATCTGGCTTCCCCGTTGACTTTGCTTGTCAGAAGGTCGCAAAAGGGCATCACGTAACCCCGGGACACTGCGACCGTCATAAATACGAACCAGTTGCCAAGCGTCTGGATTTTGATCACATGAGCATGGGGATGCTGCAAAGGTCGAAAGTATGGAAAATGGTCATTTGTCGTTAGTTGCAAAGTCGTGTCTGACTCATCATGACCTCATGGACAATGTTCCTCCAAGCCTTCTTGTCCTCTACCATCCCCCGGAGACCATTTAAGCTCAAAATGGTCATGTGGTGTTGTGACCCAGGCCCAAGTAGGTATTATCAGACGCAATCAGTTCGAAAATAAACAGACTTTATTAGAACAGCTGAGAATTAACTCATTCTCAGTGTAGTCCAGACTAATTCAAAACAAATTCTTCATAACACAAATTCTTCAGCCTTATCACCAACCTTGGTCTAATTAGGCAACCTGCCAAAGGCTTCTCTTGGCAAAAGTTCAGAAACAGAAGAGGCCGACAAGAAATAAATGCAGCAAGACAAGAAACAAATCTATCAACGTTGTTTTCCAACAAAGAGCCCAAGAGCTGTTGCTGGTCTTTTAAGCCTTATGGGAGGGGCCAATCATCTCTTGGCCTTACTCCTGAGTCGTCCTTTTTGCTTTAGCTGCTCTTCCTTCTGGCAGCTCTTCTCATACATGCACTAGGAACAGGCTCCTCCTGTTCCTCTGCCTCTCTACTGTCAGCCTCTGGAGGCTCCGGAGTCCGCACATCACTCCCAGATGGCCCTGGCCCCATCTCTGCCTCCAACGCAGAGCCCTCATCCAGGCCTTCCCCAGCCTCCAGGACTGGCCCATGTTCTTCCTCAGCCTCATCGCTGTCTGACTCCACTGCCAGCTCCGCAGGCTGCTAGCGGACCACAACATATGTCAGTTTTTTTTCAGCGCCGTTGCAACTGGGAATGGTGACTGAACAAATGGTTGTAAGTCAGGGACTACCTACGTTATCTCGCCATACTGGAAAAACCTCAAGGGAAACAATTGTCTAGTTAAAGAGACTGGAGAAACTCTGTACTTTATTGGCAATGATGTATTTCAACCACGATCACCACCTCTTGATGTTAAGAGTCAACCGTGTTGAACCTACAACTCAAAGATGGACAGATTGGGCGGGCACGTTGAACGTGGGGTTTTGTGGCCTTTAAAGCCATCGTCTTCAACCCTCATGAGCCAGCTCTTCCATGCATTTTTTTTTTCTTTCTTTTTCATAAATATTGCTCAGAAAAGTCACCGTTAAGTACTCTTTTCATCGACTGGGCTTTTACCTGCAGGACAACAATTCTTCTCTATAAACATTTAATTATCCTCCTCCTCCTCCCCACCCCTATTTTTCCCCTCTACCTGACGCTTCAGAATATCAACTTTTCAAAACTTCACAAGTTCCTTACAACGATTGGTTTCTGCAAAGGTTCAGATGGACTCATTTCATTCTTTTTGTACATTTGTCCTAACTGGTTTTTTGGGGGGCAATTAGCATTCAGAATTCCTTGCGCGAAGAAGCCACTGAAAGTGTTCTCACTTTGTGGCTGTTTGTACTCAGAGCCGGTCCTATCCTGAAACAGAGGAAAGCAAGGGTCTTAGATGGAAGGTCTTCCGTCTGTGACTCTGAGACATTATGAGAAAAAGTCTGGTTGTCACTGGAACAGCTCTTAGATTAAACCCATGCAACACGCAAGATCCAATTCTGGATATATCTAGTCACGGGATTAAGCTGGATGGTAATCTTGAGCGTTCAAAATATTATGATGCCTGTTGTCTTTCCTCCTGTGAAGTTGGGGACTGAGAATTAAAGAGGGGAGGCCTAGTTGCTAACAGAACTAGACAAATTATTTAATAACAACTTGATATAAGAGAGCTTGTATCATTAAAAATGCACCCAGAAAATGCGAGTTCAGAATTCATAGAAATCGTGGGAGGGGGGGGTTGTCTTTAAGATTTGGGTAGGTCTGTTTTTCGGTGCCATTTTAATGTTGTTTAAATGCGACGTTGAATTGATCAACAATTGGTTAATCAAATGGTTTGAAAAACGTGATACTTTTCATCCATTTTAGGCAGCTTCAAGGTACAGCTTTTACCTGCAACTACACTCAAGGCCAGTATAAAACCTCCAAGAAAGTATTATTATTATTATTATTTGGGGTGTCCGGTTAGGACAATAAGTATCTTAAGATAGTTTCACCAGACATGAAGTTGGCCCCAGCAGATACCGCCTCTTACAAATAAGTTACAACGCTAAACTTGGTTAACTAGGGTTCATACATTACCAGTAGTCCTCCACTGGGGAGCAGATCCTCTGTTGCTAAGCAATGCCGTTGTTAAGTGAGCCGCGGACGGTTTTATGATTCTTGTTCCTGCTGTGGTTAAGTGAATCGCATGGTCATTAAACGGATCCAACTCCCCATTGTCAGAAGACCCCTGGGGAGGTCACAAATGGCCATCACATGACCTCGGGGATGCTGCAGTTGTCACAAATATATGCCGGTTGCCGAACGCCCAAATTTTGATCATGTGACCCTTACGGGTTGTAAGTCATTTTGTCAGCACTCCCCACAGTTGCTAAACGAATGGTTGTAAGTTCAAGGACGACCTATATTCCTTAGTGCTATGAGTGGCTTAAATGCAGGGGTGAAATCTACTTACCTTCCCTACCGGTTCGGAAGTGCGTGTGTCATCATCATGTTCAATTTTGGACCCTCTGCGCATGTGCAAAGCCTTCTGCGCATGTGCAGAAGGTCAAAAGCAGATTACTTCCTGGTTTTAACCCGCCCGGATGTTGTTACTTACTGGTTTTAACCAGGAAGTAACGACATCCGGGCAGGTGGACGGAGCCTCATGCTGCCGCTACTACCGGTTCGCCAAACCACACACCACCGCCGCTACAGGTTCGCTCGAACTGGAGTGAACCGGTAGCATTTCACCCCTGCTTAAATGGTAGAACAATCAGCTTCAGTTCCACCCGAAATATTGTGCTACCCTAAAGTAACCATCGAAACGGTGCTCCCTTTTAATCCACGTACCAAAGTCAACCCAACTGCCAAGGTGAATCTTTCTTCAACCGCGGTAGCGATTGGGTCCCATCGACCACCGCCTTCATGACTGCACCTCAAAAGGCTCAAAGACTAGTTGAGAGTAGCACCGAGTTGGTTCTCCGGGCACATAGCTTACGCCTCCAAACCTTGTTTGACGCCTTCCTGAATTCTGCCAAAGGGTAGGGCTGGCCAGCTCCGAACAGAGCTGCCACCTGGCCGGGTTCGAATACATAATAATGCCATTTGCATCTTACACATATATATCTATATATAGGATAAGCTTTTGCTTTTAAAAAGGAACTTTCCACCAAGGGTAGCAGAGGGAGCTACGCCGATCCCTGAAAGCTCCTTGTGTGCAATATGTAAATTTACTTAAATTATGTATATTCTACCCATGTAAAAGTAAGCAAGGCATTCTGAAAAGTGTTATTTTTAACCAGGGATGTACAGTCAAGAAGATGCAGCTGAGAGCAGGAGAACAATTGCAGGCCTTGTATTATACCGTTGGTTGCTGCTAGTATTTTTGGGAATGTATACATATGTGTATAGACACACACATCCCTGTAAATACATACATACGTCTATGTATGTATGTATGTATGTATGTATGTATGTATGTATGTATGTAATTTAAAATATTTTTGGCTATGTACAGATATTCTAAAAACGAACCGAGAATCTAGCTTCTTCTTCAGGCTGGTTTTTCTGGAAGAGTCTTTGTGATCTTTGAACTGTGTTTGACAATCAACGCCGACCTATTGTTGACTGATAATGTATTTAATTGGAGCGGGAATTTTCTTTCTTCTTTTTTTTTTTTTTGCACTGACAGCTTGCAGGTTGTTCATATTTAATGATGTACTGTACAAGAAAGAAAGAAAGAAAGAAAGAAAAAGAAAGAAAGAAGAAAGAAAGAAAGAAAGAAAGAAAGAAAGAAAGAAAGAAAGAAAGAAAGAAAGTAAGTTTGAGTAGCATCCATCCCCAAAGTAGATTTAATCTTTAATGTATCAAAACTCATTCACTAAGTACACATCCCAGGCTCTTAAGAAAGAAAGAAAAGAGAGAGGAAGGAAGGAAGGAAGGAAGGAAGGAAGGAAGGAAGGGGGAGGGAGGGAGGGAAAGAAAGAAAGAAAAGAAAGAAAGAAAGAAAGAGAGAGAGAGAGAGAGAGAGAGAGAGGAAGGGAGGGAGGGAGGGAAAGAAAGAAAGAGAGAAGAAGGACGGAAGGAAGGAAGAGAGAGGAAGGGAGGGAAAGAAAGAAAAAAAAGGAGGGAGGGAAAGAAAGAAGAAAAAGAAAGAAAGAAAGAAAGAAAGAAAGTAAGTAAGTTTGAGTAGCATCCATCCCCAAAGTAGATTTAATCTTTAATGTATCAAAACTCGTTCACTAAGTACACGTCCCAGGTTTTTAACTCCATTGTTACTATTGGACTCTTATGTACCGGATGATTGGATAACCGTCCATTTTTTTCCCCACCACGTAGCTCTTTTAGTGAATTCGTGCACTGATTTGGGGAAGAGAAACTTCTCTCTAAAAAAGGAAACTGCTGAATTCAGGGAAATCGGAAGCAAAGAAGCTTAAACAAACAAAAAAAATGACATGCAAAAATATATATTTTGGGAATCTTTGGGAAAGGTTTACCTAATCACCTTCCCACAACCAAATGTTAGTTTTTCGTTGTGTTTTCTTCTTATTGTTGTTGTTTTGTTTTGTTTTTTTAAAAGAGTTTGCAAGGAGTTTGGAGTGAACTACGATTTTCTGTTTAAAGGAATTGGTGCTAAATAAGCAACGTCCTTTCTTTACTGTTGCTTTTAAGTTTTTGGGAGTGTTATCTGGTATGAAAGGGAAATCCTAGGCCTCCTTTTGCAGATTTTTCATTTGGATGTGAATTTTGTGTTTGTGTGTGTGTGCTAAAGGAGAGAATTGCTGCTTACAGTATGTTTCCTTTCTGTTACTGCTCAATTTCCACATGTTGTCATTTGAAAAGAAATTGATCTCAATAAAAGAAATCGGTCTCAGTTTCTCACAACTGCACTATTCAAAGTGTACATTTATTTATTTTTCCTTCCTCTCACTGTCTCCCCATAATATTATTTGGGCTCACAGTCTGGGAGCAAATAGAATAGAATGGAATGGAATAGAATGGAATGGAATGGAATGGAGTGGAGTGGAGTGGAGTGGAGTGGAGTGGAGTGGAGTGGAGTAGAGTAGAGTAGAGTAGAGTAGAGTAGAGTAGAGTAGAGTAGAGTAGAGTAGAGTAGAGTAGAATAGGGACCTTGGAGGTCTTCTAGCCCAACCCCCTGCTCAGGCAGGAAACCCTACACCACTTCAGACAAATGGTTGTCCAATCTCTTCTCAAAAACTTCCAGTGTTGGAGCATTCACAACTTCTGGAGGCAAGTTGTTCCACTGATTAATTGTTCTCACTGTCAGGAAATTCCTCCTTAGTTCTAAGTTGCTTCTCTCCTTGATTAGTTTCCACCCGTTGCTTCTTGTCCTGCCCTCAGGTGCTTTGGAGAATAGCTTGGCTCCCTCTTCTTTGGGGCAGCCCCTCAGATATTGGAAGACTGCTATCATGTCTCCCCTAGTCCTTCTTTTCATTAAACTAGATATACCAGTTCCTGCACCCGTTCTTCATATGTTTTAGCCTCTAGTCCCCTAATCCTCTTTGTTGCTCTTCTAAGTTAGTTAGCATACGGTGGTTTCCAATTTGGCAGGAAGGACAACTAAAACAGGATGTGGTAGACCCTTTCTAAACCCTTTCTCAAAGGGTACATAACAAATAGATTGGGATATTATTCTCTCTTTCCCATCGTAACTAAGGAACAGACATCGCAAGTTGCATAAAATTTACGAGGGAGTGAGTCCCTCAGAGCAAAAAGGGATTTAAAAGGAGTTGGAAGGCACCTTGTAGGTCATCTAGTCCAACCCCCCCCACCCAAGCAGGAGACCCTACACCATTTCTGACCGATGGCAGTCCAGTCTCTTCTTGAAAGCCTCCAGTGATGAAGCTCCCACAACTTCTGAAGGCAACTTCCATTGGTTGATTGTTCTCCAATCTCTGAAATAAGGAGAAATCAGTAAATTTCTCCTTATTTCCAGGTTGAATCTCTCCTTTATCAGTTTCCATCCATTATTTCTTGACTGGCCTTCAGGTGCTTTGGAAAATAGCTTGACCCCCTTCCTCCTCTCTGTGGCAGCCCCTCAAATATTAGAAGACTGCTATTATGTCTCCCCTGGTCCTTCTCTTCACTAGACTAGCTATGCCCAGTTCCTGCAACCATTCCTCGTATGATTTAGCCTCCAGTCCACTGGTGGGTTTAAAAAAAATTTATTACCGGTTCTGTGAGTGTGGCTTGGTGGGCATGGCATGGTTTGGTGGGCATGGCTTGGTGGGCGTGGCAGGGGAAGGTTACTGCAAAATCTCCATTTTCTCCTGATCAGCTGGGACTCAGGAGGCAGAGAATAGATGGAATAGATAGTCAGTCAGAATTTTTACTACCGGTGCTCCGAACTACTCAAAATTTCCGCTACCGGTTCTCCAGAACTGGTCAGAACCTGCTGAAACCCACCTCTTCTCCAGTCCCCTAATCATCTTGTTTGTCCTGAATCATCCCAATAAATTTGGTTTTCCGTTCTTTTGGGGTTTGACAAGAATGCACTTCATTGCAAGATGCGGGACTTTTTTTACACTTCTCATTTGCAAGGACAGTCCTGTTTTCACTTCCTCTAAAGTCCATCAACAGCACTGGATAACCAATTGAACACAACCCTTGTAGTAGCACATGGGATAAACATTGAATAAGAGGAGGAATTTAGGTAGCACTACTCGCAAGGGGTTGTGCTGGAAGCAGAATCAATCGGGTAAGTGCAACACCACATTTCTACAAATCAAAGTGTTAGGGCAAGGTTGACATGGCCGCTTGGAAGGATGTCCATGATTTTTGGGGGTGCCCAGGACGGGGCCTGAAACAGATAAGTGTTGGGGTTATTTGCCTGCTGTGAATCAGAGGTGGGTCTCAGCAGGTTCTGACCAGTTCTGGAGAACCGGTAGTGGAAATTTTGAGTAGTTCGGAGAACCGGTAGTAAAAATTCTGTAAAAATCTATTCTCTGCCTCTCGAATCCCAGCTGATCGGGAGGAAATGGGGATTTTGCAATAACCTTCCCCTGGATTTATTTTTATTTATTTATTTTATTGAATTTGTATACCGCCCTACTCCCGAAGGACTCAGGATTGGGGAGGGAATGGAGATTTTACGGTATCCTTCCCCTGGAGTGGGATGGGAATGAAGATTTTGCAGTATCCTTCCCCTGGAGTGGGGTGGGAATGGAGAGTTTTCAGTATCCTTCCCCTGGAGTGGGGTGGGAGTGGAGATTTTGCAGTATCCTTCCCCTGGAGTGGGGTGGGAGTGGAGATTTTGCAGTATCCTTCCCCTGGAGTTGGGTGGGAATGGAGAGTTTTCAGTATCCTTTCCCTGGAGTGGGGTGGGAATGGAGAGTTTTCAGTATCCTTCCCCTGGAGTGGGGTGGGAATGGAGATTTTGCAGTATCCTTCCCCTGGAGTGGGGTGGGAATGGAGAGTTTGCAGTATCCTTCCCCTGGAGTGGGGTGGGACTGGAGAGTTTGCAGTATCCTTCCCCTGGAGTTGGGTGGGAATTGAGAGTTTGCAGTATCCTTCCCCTGCCACGCCCACCATGCCATGCCCACCAAGCCACACCCACAGAACCGGTAGTAAAAAAAAATTTGGATTTCACCATTGCTGTGAATCAACATGGCAATGTGTTAGCAAGTGGAAGTAACCAGGAATAGCTTGTAATGGTTATGATTAGCATCAGGGTTAAGGAAGATGATAAGAGAGAGTGTTCTGACCCAGCCTTAGCAGAAACAAGAAACAGATTCCTTGTTCCGAAAAACTCCTCTTTATTTATCTCTTGTGAATTAATGGCATTCACCCACCGAAAAGTCCAAGCAATAGTCCTTCAAAGAATTAACTGCAGTAACAAACCTTATCAGTTCCTTGGTGAGCTCCCAGCTGCAAAGCTGCAAATTAAGTTCTGGCAGGCAGTCTCCGTGGCACGAAACACAATGAGCAAAATCTTCAGAAATACGAACAGTTGTCTTCTACGACAACCACACCCCTTTCCTTCTATTTATTCCTCAGCCAGGGAGGGGCCATTCAGCATCCACGTGTGCTCTGCATCCCAAGTCGACTCTTTGTCTTCCATTGTTCTCCTCTCCTAACTGCTCTGCGCATTCGTGCATCTGGAACAGGCCCCAGCTGTTCCTCCTCCTCACTCATATCAGCCTCCAAAGGCAGCTGACTCTCCGGTGGCTGGGAAATGTCGGACAGCCCTGGCTCTCTCTCTGCTTCCAATGCAGAGCATCCATCGGAGCCTTCCCCGGACTCCAGAGCTGGCCCAAGTTCCTCCCCAACCTCCTCATTGCCCGAGTCTGCTGCCAACTCTGTTGGCAGCTGGCGGGCCACAACAGAGAGAAGGAGAGAGAGATGATAGACAGACAGGCAGGCAGGCTGATGTCACTGGAGCATTGTTGTTCACAAAGACAAAAACCCATGTTCCTGTTCTGTCCCCGTCCCACAAACGCACCCCCACAGACGGCCCGGAGTTAATAAGCCACACGACAAAATCTTTGAAGATAAAGCTGGCAGCAACCCAGTGGCTAGCTGCCAATTCAGACTTTACTCACACAAAACAAAGATTAGACTGCAAGCATTCCGATAAAGCAGGCAAAGTTTCCGCAATACAAGGATTAGTCCAAATGCAGTCCGACAAGGCAGGCAGAAGTCCTGTAACACAGAGATCATGGATTATTTCTAGTTTTTGCTCGTCACAAACTGAACCGGCCACCACACCCACATTTATACCCTGTGGGGTGTGGTCCAGTGACTCAGCTAATCTCTGGCACGCCTTCCCCTCTGCTGCGCACACTTCTCCCTGCGCCTCTGCCGAGGGTCCAGCCAGCACTTATCTCCTTTGTCGCTGTCCACCTGTGGCTGCGGGGATGTGCTTAGCTCTCTTGGCCTTCAGTGTCCTCCAGAGGCATTGCCAGAGAGGAGGGTCCTGGAGAGGGAGGCTGTGCCAACTGCTCTCCCTCACTCTCAGAGTCTGCATCTGTAGATAGCCCAGGCTCAGGCAACAGAGCCACAACAGTTCTTTAAGGAACCAGCAGTTGACCTGTCCTGCAGAAGTGTGACATGGCTTGTCCCATTTGTACGAGAGGCAATTCAGGATGCACCCACCAAGAAGCTGTGAGATGCATGCACAATGCACCTTGCAAGAACTCGTGGTTGAGTTGCGCTTCGGCGCTCACCACAAAGCGAAGTGTGGAACGCTCTACAAAGAGAGGTGCAGATTTTCCGCAAGCCTGGAGATCAGTTGACCCTTTGCTGTGAAGGAAACTGTGAAGCTACGGGGGGGAAGGGAGGAGGAGTCAAGAGGAAGAGGGCCGACCTACCACTGATGAAGTCATGGTACATGACTTTTGGCTGCTCTGTAGAAAAGGAGAAGTTGTCAGCAAGCCCCCTGAGATTGAAAGTGGAGAGGAAGCTGATCAGGCATCACCTCAAGATGATTTGCCTTCCTCAGGTCTGGGTGCTGGCTTTCCTATCACTGCGAGG
The DNA here is from genome assembly GCF_059756535.1 of Pantherophis guttatus. Lineage (NCBI taxonomy): Eukaryota > Metazoa > Chordata > Lepidosauria > Squamata > Colubridae > Pantherophis > Pantherophis guttatus. The sequence continues at coordinate 27,342,169 of NC_142071.1, read as the reverse complement.
TACGTAACGCCAAAAGCGTCTGCTTGAATTCCGCACCAGGTGTTCGGTTGTGGGATATCTTTGTGGCTTTCAAAAAACCAGCAGGGTAGAGGATCCTGCAGCTTCTTTAGAAATCAGGCTGGGCTCAGCTTCACCTCCTTCGAATGGTTGTTGAGACTAAGCCAACGTTCTCCTTGGTCTTCCGGGAGTAAGGCCAGCTGGCGGTGGCGTAATTGCAAGGACTCTTCTCAGGGATGAAGATTCTTTCAACGAATGAGATCTTCAGGGTCATTTGGTTGGATTATTCATTTTTTTCTCTGCCAGGAGTTAGATACAGATTAACAGAGTTGGAAGGGACCTTGTAGGTCACCTAGTCCAACCCCCTGCCCAAGCAGGAGATCCTACACCCTTTTTGACAGATGGCAGTCCAGTCTCTTCTTGAAAGCTTCCAGGGATGAAGCTCCCACAACGTCTGAAGGCAACTTCTGTTCCATGGGTTGATTGTTCTCACTGTCAGGAAATTTCTCCTTATTTCCAGGTTGAATTTCTCCTTGTTTGGTTTCTATCCATTATTCCTTGTCTGGCCCTCAGGTGCTTTGGAAAATAGTTTGACCCCCTCCTCTCTGTGGGAGCCCCCCAAATATTGGAAGACTGCTATCAGGTCTCCCCTGGTCCTTCTCTTCCCTAGACTAGCCGTGCCCAGTTCCAGCAATCGTTCTTCATATGTTTTCGCCTCCAGTCCCCTAATCATCTTTGTTGCTCTTCTCTGCACTCTTTCTAGAGTCTCAACATCTTTTTTTACATTTATAGGAAACAATAAAAACAATAGAAGTTGTAAAGATACAAGCAACATGGATATACCCATAAGTGGGAAGAGATAGGTACTAGTGAGGATGAGAAGAAGAATAGTAATACAGTCTTAGTAGTTAATTTGACAGTGTTGTGGGAATTAGTTGTTTAGCAGAGTGATGGCATTCGGGGGAAAAACTGTCCTTGTGTCTTGTTCTCATGCGCAGAGCCTATAGCATCGTATCATCCCTTTTGCCTAGGTAGCATCTCTTTGACCCGTTTCTCAAGGTCTTTCTCCCCCTTCCATCCACCCTTTCATGAGATTTCATTTGTTCGTTGACCGCCAAACATTTCTTAGATAAAAATCATTTCATAATAAGTACATTCGCTACTTATGAATAATAATAACCATAATAACCATGATGGATAGTCCCATCAACCATGGTGGGTCAATATTGACCATTTTGGAGAACCCCGGTTTACAGCAATGTTTGAATTCAACCTGGGAATTCCTGGGACCAATGCTCAGTAGGTGGGAGGATGCTAAGCCAAATGTGGAGGAAATGAGTGGTTCCCCATTTCCTGTTCTCCAACATCAATCAACCAATCAGAATAGAGTTGGAAGGGACCTTGGAGGTCTTCTACTCCAGCGGTCTCCAACCGGTGGTCCATGAGAAAATTTTGGTGGTCCACAGAAAAATTATTTTCATTTTTAATATTGCATTAAATAAGGTGTCCTCAAACTACGGCCCCTGGGCCAGATACGTGCAATGAATGTTTGTGTTGCTGCAAAGAGTCTCCCCCTTTGGGGTCTTTTTGTGTGGGTTGGAGGGGGGCAGAAATTCTGACTTGGGGTCTGCTTCGGCCTCCTGGTGCAGGGCTTTGGGCGAAGGCTAGAAGGAAGTGCCACTGGTGGCAAAGAGCTGGAGGGCCTCGTTCCAGTGGGACTGCATCATGGCCTGGAACTGGCTGACCATCTCAGCCCACTGAGCCTCCAGGCGCCGGTACCTGGCCTTGCACTCCCACAGGTCTTCCCTCTACTTGGAAAGCCTATGCTCCTAGTCCTCAGTGAGGTGCTTCTGCTGAGCTTGGCCAGATCCAATTTGAACTGAGCCAGCTCTTTTGCCAACTCTTTCTCGTGGTGGCTGCTTAGCTCCAACAACTGCTTCCTGTTGGGGTCCTAAGAAGCCCTAAGGGTGGGGAGGCGAGGAGTTGGCCATGCCCACCCAGTCCCATGACCACGTAGCCACGCCCACCCAGCCGGTCATTAGGCAGATCATATTAGTGGTCCGCGGGATTTAAAATTATGAATTTAGTGGTCCCTGAGGTCCGAAAGGTTGGTGACCCCTGATCTAATCCAACCTGCTGCTCAAACAGGAGACCCTATACCATTCCAGACAAGTGACTGTCCAGTCTCTTCTTAAAAACCTCCGGTGATGGAGCACCCATAATTTCTAGAGACAAGCCATTCCACTGGTTAATTGTCCTCACTGTTAGGAAGTTTCCCCCTTAGTTCTAAGTTGCTTCTCTCCTTGATTTAGTTTCCATCCATTGTTTCTTGTCCTGCCTTCCGGTGCTTTGGAAAATAAATTGACCCTCTCTCTTCTTTGTGGCAGCACTTCAGATACTGCAATACTGCCATCACGTCACCCCCAAATTCTTCTTTTCTCTCCATACTCGGTTCCATTTAAAATACGCATTTACATGTATTTCAACCATGCCTTCTGCATTGTTTTTTTTTTTTCTTCATTCACTCTCGGTTTTTCTAAGACCTCAAATGGAAAGGAAATGCACACTTGATTCTGGAGCCCAGTCTCTGTCGGCGGGTGTGTTTCCTTTCGGCCTCATTTCGTAGTTTGTGAACAGACCTGCGGCAGGAAACAGTGAAGCTAAAGAGGAGTCCACAGGAAGACCACAAATTCTGCCTTTCAGCCCCCAGGAGAAAACTTGACAAAGTCTCCCTTAATGGTGTGAGTGTTTTGGAACATTTTATGCCATCCTATGGAAAACGTTCCAGCCTCAGTGACACTTTTCACCGATAAGGTGGAGGTATCAACCAGTTTCGGGAAACTCCAATGTTCGTAAGAAGTTGCGACGTTATTTTAGGTGGGCGAAATGAAACCGAAAGATAGAATGGAAGCAGCCCTTGGGTGGGTAAAATTCAACTCCTTCGTGGGGCTGGTTCCCCCTGGCATTTGGGATTCATCAGCTCTTGGATTGGGGCCATGTTTTAGCTTCGTTGGCAATATGGGTTTCATTGGGAGGGGTTAAGGGATAAATGGGGTGTTTTTAAGGTTCTTTTATTGTGAACATGAGATTTTATTGGAATCTCGTGGCTTGGCACATGGACTTTTTTTTTTAGAATAAATGAAAATGAATAAATGAATCTTTGGCATCAGGATTTGGACCTAACCATGACGTGTTTAAGTGTCTTTGGGCAAACACCGTTTTAAGGAAGTCCATATCCACGTCAGAGAGATGGAGGGAGGAAGAGAGAGAGGGAGAGGGAGAGAAAGAGAGGGAGAGAAAGAGAGGGAGGGGGAGAGAGGGAGAGAAAGACAGAGAGGGAGGGAGGGAGGGACAGACAGAGAGAGGGAGAAAGAGAGAGGGAGAGAGGGAGGGAGGTAGAGAAAGAGCCTGGTTTAGCTCAACAGACAGAAGCAGTGTAATTTAACACCAGCTATCTGCAATTAAAGTAAGATCGAATCTCGCCAGGCTCAAGGTTGACTCAGCCTTCCATCCTTTCTAAGGTAGGTAAATTGAGGACCCACTTTGTGGGGGCAATAAGCTGACTTTGTATAAATATACAAAAGGATGAAGGCTATTGCTTAGTGCATTGTAAGCCACCCTGAGTCTCCGGAGAAGGGAGGCATATAAATCAAATTTAAAAAGAGAGAGAGAGAGAGAGAGAGAGAGGGAAGGAGAGGGAGAGGGAGAGGGGGGAGGGACTGAGAGACTGAGGGAGGAAGAGAGGAAGAGAGATGAAGAGGGAGATAAAGAGAGAGGGGGGAGAGGGAGGGAGGTAGAAAGAGAGAGGGAAGGAGGGAGAGAGAGAGGGAGGAAGGGAGAAAGAGAGGGAAGGAGGGAGGGAGAAAGAGAGGGAGAGAGGGAAGGAGGGAGAGAAAGAGAGAAAGGGAAGGAGAGGGAGTGGGAGAGAAAGAGAGAGAGAGGGAAGTAGAGGAAGAGGGAGAGAGAGAATACATATTGAGTCAAAGATACATTTCCCCAAGAGATTGGAGGAATATAGTAATTCTGTAAGAGGCCGATGTGAGGCTACTCTTGTATTTTACTCAAAAGGACTCAACCTCTGGGTCTCCCTGGAGTAACCCTTTACAAAAAACCCCTTTTCTTCGCTAGGGATTTTTTCCCAGGTCCTAATGGAACGTCTCAGCTTGGAGGAAGGTCAGAATCTGGATCTCCACTGCGTCAACAGTAAAGGCAACACCTCCGCTCTAGAGTGGAAAGATCCCGGGGGCTTTGCGATATTTTTCAAAGATTGGCAAGGTAGGTCAGAGTGGGATGAAACTGTTGGCGGCAAGAACTTTTTCCACTGGAAGGAGACCAAGAAGGGGGTTTTCCTACCAGCCTCTGAAGTGTAACAGGCTGACATAAATCCATTTTCACAACTTGCCCTCTTTGTTTAAAGCCACAAGATCTCCACAATGTGGTTAGGATGTGTGAACAGGGCAATTCCGATAGTTTGATCACTGCCTCCACAGTTCTTTTTCTTTCTTTCTTTTTTAAAGAAATACTTAAAAGTATTCACTCTCTTCAACAAAAAAGCACTCTGCATGATGTTCAGTTGTGTTGAGGTCCAGCTATGTCCTGAGCATTCATTCATTCATTCATTCATTCATTCATTCATTCATTCATTCATTCATTCATTCCATTCATTCATTCATTACATTCATTCATTCATTCATTTATTCATTCATTTATATCAAAGTATATGTGTGAAGTTTCCGAAAGATGCCCTAATTAATTCGTGAGCCACGAGCCAAATTTCAAAAGAAATACAGTCATTTATTAGGAGCACCATTTCAGCAATATTCGGATGCAGTTAGAACTAATCCCATGTAGATTTATGTTCCCCTATGACCCTCTCTCTCCCCTCCTTCCTGACCGTGGCATAAATCACATTCTCCAATTAACCACTTTGGCTGGCTGTGAAACCCAACACTCTCCTACTGATTGCGGTAAGAAAGCATCTGTGGAATGTAGTTTCAGTTAGGGAAATCAATCAGCTCCATCAGTTCTCTCTCCCTCCTGCTCATGGCAACTTGAAAGCTTTGCAAGTTGACAATATGCTCATTGTGGGGTCCTTGGTGCTCTCTGGGCTTGGTGGTTTTCTTTCAGATGTTTCGTTACCCAAACTAGGCAACATAATCAGTGTACAGTTATGGTAGTTCTCAAGGGGATAATGGATGGAAACTGACTAAGGAGAGATTCAACCTGGAAATAAGGAGGGATTTTCTGATGGTGAGAACAACCAACCCATGGAACAGAAGTTGTCAGGAAATTTCTCCTTGGTTCTAAGTTGCTTCTCTCCGTGATTAGTTTCCACCCATTGCTTCTTGTCCTGCCCTCAGGTGCTTTGGAGAGTAGCTTGATTCCCTCTTCTTTGGGGCAGTCCCTGAGATATTGGAAGACTGCTATCGTATCATTCCTAGTCCTTCTTTTCATCAGACTAAATATACCCAATTCAGTGGTGGGTTTCAAAATTTTTTACTACCAGCTCTGTGGGTGTGGCTTGGTGGGTGTGGCATAGCTTGGTGGGCGTGGCTTGGGAAGGATACTGTAAAATCTCCATTCCCTCCCCAATCCAGTGGAAGGTTACTGCAAAATCCTCATTTCCTCCCGATCAGCTGGGACTCGGGAGGCAGAGAATAGATGGGGGTGGGGGCCAGTCAGAATTTTTACTACCGGTTCTCCGAACTACTCAAAATTTCCACTACCGGTTCTCCAGATCTGGTCAGAACCTGCTGAAACCCACCTCTGACCCAATTCCAGCAACCGTTCTTCATATGTTTTAGCCTCCAGCCCCCTAATCATCTTCCTTGCTCTTCTCTGCATTTTTTCTAGAATCTCAACATCTTTTTTACATCGTGGCGACCAAAACTGGATGCAGTATTCCAAGTGTGGCCTTACTTACCAATATTTATATCTCTCTTTTAAAAACAGCCACAAGAGACGGAAGGTACGAACTTCTGAATTACTCCAACGATTCCCTGTCTATTCGTCTTTCCAACGTAACAAGACACGATGAGGGCCTATTCACCTGTCTCTACTACAGCGAGAATATTGGAACCAAAGTAGTGAACGTTACAGTCTGGGGTAAGATCTGAAACTCCTACCTTTCAATGGATGACGGCTTGTGGAGATAGCTAGGATAGTTTTGAGCTGAACTGGATTCTGTTGCGGATTCACTTAAGAACCGTATTACTTACTTAATAACCGCAGCAGATCGCTTAATGTTTGTGGCAAGAAAGGTCCCAAAATGGGACAAGATTCACTTAACTGTCTCGCTTAGCAACAGAAATGTTGGGCTCAGTTCTCATAAACCGAGGGGCCACCTGTAATCTTACAGTTAATTTGCTTATATCTCCCCTCCAGATATGTGAGTGGGGTGTCCTGTCCCAATCTTATACAGCTCAAGTAAAATTCCTGCAGTGGCTCAGTGGCTAAGATGCTAAGCTTGTTGATTAGAAAGGTCGGCAGTTCAGCGGTTCGAATCCCTAGTGCCACGTAACGGGGAGTGAGCTCCCATGACTTGTCCCAGCTTCTGCCAACCTAGCAGTTCGAAAGCACGTAAAAAAATGCAAGTAGAAAAATAGGGACCACCTTTGGTGGGAAGGGAACAGCATTCCGTGCGCCTTTGGCGTTGAGTCAGGCCGGCCACATGACCACGGAGACGTCTTTGGACAGCGCTGGCTCTTCGGCTTTGAAACGGAGATGAGCACCGCCCCTTAGAGTCGGAAACGACTAGCACAGATGTGCGAGGGGAACCTTTACCTTTACCGTACCCCTCCAGATATGTGGGTGCGGTGATCTTGTCCCAATCCTATTCAACTCAAGTAAAATTCCAACAGGAAGACTACAACCTAATGAATTCTCTTCTTTTTACAGCTCCACCTTCCAAGCCTTTGCTAGAAGCGTTGAGGAACACAATAAGCCACACAGAAGAAAATATAATCTTAAAGTGTTCCACGGAAGACAGCTGGCCTGCCCCTCAGATCACCTGGCTGCTACAGAACGGAATGGAAATCTTTGGTATGTTTCAAATAACGTTCTTTTTCTTTCTGGACTATCCTTTGTCTTTTAATAGCCCTTCTTCGATAACACTGGGGAAAAAAACTCCCGGTAAGCAATTATACCAGCTTTAAAATCAAGTTGTTCGTTTGTTTATTTACTAGTTGGGTCCATTGTATGAGTAGCGAACTCGGTTCATAATCAGTCTTCAACAAAAATAATATTAAGCATTTAATAATATTAAGCATTCCAGATCTTTTGGGATTGCACCAAATTGCTCTCGGTATTATCTTTGCTTCCTTTTGCCATTGTCATTCTACTTCTATTTGTTGGTCTTTGTATTTAGGGAGCTCTTTCTCTTCTCTTCTGCTGCCTCCAGGTTATATCGCATCCACTATCCAGACGTTTTAGTCTTGCTGAAGCAGTTCTAATTATCCTATTATAATATTATAATAAGATAATTAGAACTGCAGAAAAAAACAATTGCAGCCAACCTGCCTTCCATTGAGGAGCTATATACTGCAGGAGTCAAAAAGAGGGCTGTGAAAATATCTACGGACCCCTCGCATCCTGGACATAAACTGTTTCAACTCCAACCCTCAAAAAGACACTATAGGGCACTGCACACAAGAACAACTAGACACAAGGACAGTTTTTTTCTGAATGCCATCACTCTGCTAAACAAATAATTCCCTCAACACTGTCAAACTATTCACTAAGTCTGCATTACTATTAATCTTCTTATCGTTCCTATTACCTATCTCCTTTTCTACCTACAACTATAACTTTGTTGCTTGTATCTTTACGATTTATACTGTTTTATTTACTTTCCCAGTACGATTTACGTCGATTGCTCATTTAGTATCCTATGACTACCACGAAGCGTTGTATCTTCTGATTTATGACGAATGTATTTTTATGATGACTATGATCATGATTGATCACTTATAGCTTTTATGTACACTGAGAGCTCATGCACCGAAGACAAATTACTTGTGTGTCCAATCACACTTAGCCAATAAAGAATTCTATTCTATTCTATTCTATTCTATTCTATTCTATTCTATTCTATTCTATTCTTATTCTTATTCTTATTCTTATTCTGCATTCTATTCTATTCTATTCTATTCTATTCTTATTCTTATTCTGCATTCTATTCTGTTCTAATCTGTTCTATTCTTATTCTTATTCTGCATTCTATTCTATTCTATTCTATTCTTATTCTTATTCTTATTCTTATTCTGCATTCTATTCTGTTCTGTTCTATTCTTATTCTTATTTTTATTCTTATTCTGCATTCTATTCTATTCTATTCTATTCTATTCTATTCTATTCTATTCTTTGAAGGGAGATCACAGTATTTGTATTACCTTAAATTCTTATCTTGGGGTATCATCTTAGCATCATCCCCATTCAGAACCTCAGTGAGGTCAGCATCTTTCTAGGAACTTCAAATGTTTTGTGGGAACCTGGCTTGTTGTGCCTAGAGAAGGAACCATCGCTGAAGTTCTCCCCATAGTTTGATCTTCATGGTAGCCATGTGGGGAAGGTGAGACACTACAACTGGGGAAATGACACAACCAAATAGAATTTAAACCTGGTTCATCCTAGCTTGGTACTAACCCTAGCATCAGGGTTAGGGTTAGGGTTGATTTAGGCAGCCACGTCAGACTATGGGGAGAGGGCAGCAGGAAGTAGCAAGCACTTTTCAAAAGTTTCCGTGTCCACTTAGTCTGTTCCATGTGTGTCCAATCACACTTGGCCAATAAAGAATTCTATTATTATTATTATTATTATTATTATTATTATTATTATTATTATTATTATTATTATTTATTGGTTAATCTTTAGTGAGATTCACAGCCTTTGAGGCTGGTTAATAGCTCAGCAGCTCGAGTCCTAACCCAGGACCTAGGAACTGTTAAGGTATCGTCGGAGGATGTAAGCTGTTCCGAGTAAGGTGGTTTTTTGTAGAGTCAAAATGTTCAAGTCCGGCAAATTTAGAATTTCTAAATAGCGGGGTAGCCCTTTGGGTATTGCTCCGAGGGCTCCAATTACAATCGGGACAACACACGATTTCTTTTTCCACAGTCGCTCAACTTCAATTTGTAAGTCCCGGTACTTTGTGATTTTTTCTTGCTGCTTATCTTCAATTCGTGCATCACCAGGTATTGCAATGTCAATGAACCATACTTTTTTCTTTTCAACTATTGTTATGTCAGGTGTGTTGTGGACCAAGTGCCTGTCAGTCTGAATCCTAAAGTCCCACAAGATCTTGAGTTTCTCATTCTCTAAAACTTTCTCAACCTGATGTTCCCAGTGGTTTTTGCTGTACTCAAATCCAAACTTCTGGCACAATTTCCAGTGAATGATTTTAGCAACACGGTCATGGCGTTGTAGGTAGTCAGTTTGTGAAATTTTGCTGCACCCACTGATCAGGTGGTCAACTGTCTCTTCTTTTTCATTGCAGAGGCGGTATTATTATTATTATTATTATTATTATTATTATTATTATTATCTCTTTTTGCATTCTTCGATGCATTTTAGGAAACAGTCAACACCAGCTGGAAGCCAAGAGGTTCCATTCCATAAGCAACTTGGCCATCTACACATTCCCCCAGGGCTCTGTCGTTTCTTGTGTGATACATCACAAAGCCTTAGGAGGAAGAAATTTAACTCTGACTTTGCACCTGGATCATGCCAGTAAGTGGAGATCTTGAGGGCAGGATGGAAAACGTGTTTCAAAAATAAACAGGAGAAATAAGTAATTCCCTCTTAGGAATTACACAATCATTTACACATGCAGTATGCCTCATGGGAAACTTAATAACGTTTGCACTGGAGGTGGTTCTCGACTTACAACAGTCCATTTAGTGACCATTCAGTTACCCCGGCACTGGAAAAAAAAATGACTTGCAACCATTTGAACTGCGGTGGCGCAGTGGTCAGAGTGCAGTACTGCAGGCTACTTCTGCTGACTGCCGGCTGCCTGCAATTTGGCAGTTCGAATCACACCAGGCTCGAGGTTTGACTCAGCCTTCTGTCCTTCCGAGGTCGGTAAAATGAGGACCCAGATTGTTGGGGGCGATAGATAGATGATAGATAGATAGATAGATAGATAGATAGATAGATAGATAGATAGATAGATATAGATATTCCATTAGCCCTACTTACTATAGACAATGGTTGAGGATAGTGGATTCTAGAAGACCACATTATCCAGAAGGCCATATGTGATCTAAATGGATCTTCTAATCTAGTAGGACTCTCACGTTTTGGCCTTTATAAGTTTATAAATGTTATGCTTGGGCATTAATAGCCTTCCTTGTTTCCTTTTCCACACATTCAGAACAAAAACAGAGGACAGAAGGAACCTTTAGCATTCCAACGTTGCCTCCAACCAAGGAAGCAGAAACACAAAGTTCTAATGCTACCAATGGTAAGACTACAACATTGATCCTCTCTGTGTTGTGGCCCGTCAGCAGCCTGTGCAGTTAGTAGCTGATTCCGACAGCGAGGAGGCTGGTGTGGTGCTGCACCAGCAGCCTATGCAGCTGGCACTCCAGTCGGACAGTGAGGAGGCTGGAGAAGATGTGGTGCCAGAGGCGGAGTTTCAGCCAGGGCCTTCAGAACCTCCAGAAGCTCCCATAAGTGAAGAGGAAGAGGATGAGGAGGATCTCTTCTCGATGCATGAGCGCACAGAGCTGCCAAAAGGCAGGAGTGGCTCCTCAGGAGAAGGTCTCCTCGAGAGTAAGGCTTGGGGCTAATTGACCACTCCCTTAGCCTATTTAAGGAAGGATGACAACTGAGGCAATTTGCAGGGAAAAACTTCGTTCACTCTCCTTTGCGTCTTGATCTTCGTTCTTTTCAAATTGCTTCTGGGCTTTCTGCCAACCATAGTAAGATTACGATTATTTATTCTTTGGATTCTTGAAGGCTGTTAAGAAAGTTAATTAACAGCCTTTGTTTGAAAAAAAACTGATTTAATTTAGTAAACTAAGGTTTGTACAGACTTTGTGTGTGCTGCGTTCTTTGGGGTCTGTAGCTGGAGCAGAACACTCTGCTCCATCACCCTCAACTTGCTTCCTGTTCTTCTCCATAACATTGGTTGCATTTCTCCTTTCTCCTTTCCATAACCCTCTTTGTCATCCCTTCCACAGAATCCAATCCAACATCCAACGTAACAGAAGGAAACCCAACCACACAAACAATGTTCCCAAGTACAGAGAAAGAAGTTTGGGCAAACAATCGTAAGTTGCTCCCACATTATTAATAATGTTCAACTGATGTGCTTTTAATTCTTTGCTCTCCTTCCTGGTCTGATGCCAGAGGCTTGGGGACTCTGTTGCTGTGGCTCTGTTACCTGAGCCTGTGTCATCGTCAGGAGAGGACTCCGAGAGTGAAGGGGAGGAGTTGGCAAGGCCTCCCTCTCCAGGACCCTCCTCTCTGGCAATGCCTTTGGTGTCCGCCGAAGGGCAAGAGATAGGGCCGGGGCCAAGCACGTCCATGCAGCCACAGGTGGACAGTGATGAGGGTAATGAGTCTTGGCTGGATCCACGCCAGCGTCGCAGAGATAAGCACGCACAACAGAAGAAAAGGCATGCCCGAGATTAGGCTGAGTCACTGGACCACACCCCACAGGATATAAAAGGGAGCGTGGTGGCCAGTCAAACCTTGTGACGAACAAAGCTGAAAGCTTCCACGCCATTCTGCATTGCCGGACTTTTGCTATAGACTTTGCTGGATTATCTCTGGACTTGATTGACTCTGTAATTATTGAGCTGTTTCTTTTGATGTACCAGAAGTGGGGAGAAGTTATCTCTCCACTTCATAAATAATAAACTCTTGGCAGGCAGCCACTAGGTTGTTGCCAAGTTCTGTTATCATAAGGAAAAGGATTTTGCCGGCTGGTTTGGTCTTTAACTCTTGAACATCTGTTGGTGTGTGTGCGTGTGGGACGGAGACAGAACAACTGTTTAGGGAAGATAGGTTAGACGAAAGCAAAGTCCTACACTTACCCTGTTTCCCCCAAAATAAGCAGCGCATGGCAATAAGGCCAAGCAGTAATTCCAGGGTTCAAAAAAATATAAGACAAGGTCTTATTTTCGGGGAAACACAGGTAGGTAAGAAAAACCAAAAGTACACATATAAACTGGGTGAAACCAGGCTTAAAAGCAGTGACTGTGAGCGGGATCTTGGAGCCTTAGTGGACAACTAGCTAAATAGGAGCCAGCAGTGTGTGGTGCTAGCCCAAAGAGCCAATGCAATCCTAAACTGCATTAATAGAGGGATACAATCAAGATCAAGGGAGGTACTAATGTCACTCTATAAAGCCTTAGTAAGGCCACTCCTAGAGTACTGCATCTGGTTTTGGTCACCACACTATAAGAAGTATGTTGAGACTCTAGAAAGAGTGCAGAAAAGAGCAACCAGGATGATTAGGGGACTGGAAACTAAAACATATGATGAACGGTTGCAGGAACTGGGCACGGCTAGTCTAGTGAAGAGAAGGACCAGGGGAGACAGGATAGCAGTCTTCCAATATTTGAGGGGCTGCCACAGAGAGGAAGGGGTCAAGCTCTTTTCCAAAGCACCCAAAGGCCAGACAAGGAATCATGGATGGAAACTGATCAAGGAGAGGTTCAACCTAGAAATGAGGAGGAACTTTCTGACAGTGAGAACAATCAACCCATGGAACAGAAGTTGCCATCGGAAGTTGTGGGAGCTTCATCGTTTGAGACTTTCAAGAAAAGATTGGACTGCCATTTGTCAGAAATGGAGTAGGGTCTCCTGCTTGAGCGAGAGGTTGGACTAGATGACCTATAAGGTCCCTTCCAACTCTGTTAATCTGTTTTAAAAAAAGACGATAAAGTTTTCATTTCAGAGTATTCGCTGAAAAGATATGCTCTTTTAGTGTTTCCCTAGTCAAACTTCCTGGAATTAAGTGCATTAAGTGTATATGGGCATGGAATTCTTTATAAACTAAGATAAATGGGTTTCTAAATAGACTTCCTTGGCTAGGTATGCTCAATATACACTAAGCTATAAATCATAATTTGGATTCAGACACTTTTTTTTTTAATTTGATTAATATGCCGCCCTTCTCTGGAGACTCAGGGCGGCTTACAGTGCGTTAAGCAATAGCCTTCATACTTTTGTATATTTATACAAAGTCAGCTTATTGCCCCCTAACAAACTGGGTCCTCAATTTACCTACCTTAGAAAGGATGGAAGGCCGAGTCAACCTTGAACCTGGCGAGATTTGATCTTACTTTAATTGCAGACAGCTGGTGTTAAATTACAGTGCTTCTGTCTGTTGAGCTATCCAGGCTCCTTAGCGAAAGCAAAACGAATGACATTCCAGGTGGGCTCATATTGTTCTTATTAATTGATTTCGAATGATTTCGAATGGGCGGGGAGGCGAGGAGCAGCTGGGAGAGGAGTGGCGGGTAGAGGCTGGCGAGGCACCCCTCGACGTGAGTGAGATCGAGTTGTCCACGCCCACCCAGTCACATGACCACCTAGCCACGCCCACCCAGCCAGTCATTAGGCAGATCGTATTAGTGGTCCGCGGGATTTAAAATTATGAATTTAATGGTCCCTGAAGTCCGAAAGGTTGGTGACCCCTGGATTCGATGACCTTCAAAGAGCCCTTGAAGACTATACAACTCTGTGTATAGTCCAGAACTTTCTGGGAAATAGCAAGTTGGAGAATGCTGGTGTGGTGGACTCCATGGAAGCTCAACTGGTGGAGAAATACAATTCTCCAGCTCTCATAACCCCCCCAATATTTTTCTGCTAGGAAATAGAAGCTACAGATGACAAAACTCAAATGTTTTCTGTTCCTTTTTTTTTCTTCCCAAAACAGAAACAAACATGACTTACAGAGGCTCTATGGAGGAACAAGCCAACATTTTGTTCCCGAGCCTTGTGTCCGTTCTCCTTCTTGCTCTCTTGATCATTGTCCTTCTCTTTGTGGTGAAGCTGTGGAAAGCACACAGGGACTGGAAAAAAGGTAACAAGGAAAAAAAAGGAGAATTCAATATATATTGGCAATAGTTTCCTCTTCCACCCACGTGCCCAAAAGTTGCTAAAAAGCCTGCGTTCAACACCCACAAAATTTCTTGTGGTGCTTCAAGATTGTGGGAAATGTGTTCTGACCTAGGCTTCCCAATAAACCCCTTTTATTTAATTGACAGTGAATTCCTCTCCAGAAAAGTCTTTCCTCTCCCACAGTCTTTCAAGATAGTTCACAATTCCCGACCTTTATCAGGCTTGGAGAGTGGCCGGGCCAATATCTTTCAGATGCCGCAATTCTTGGCAAGAATGCAGGAATGAACGAATTGTCTCCTGCAAACTCCACTCCCCTTTCGTTCCTCTTTTATTCCCGCTGGGAGGGGGTCATTCCTTGTCCACCTGTGGCGTTACTCCCAAGTCGACCCTTGTTCTTTAGCTGTTCCCTTCGTCTGGCAACTCTGCGCATGCGCACATTGGGAACAGGCTCCAGCTGTTGGTTTGCCTCACTGATGTCTGACTCCGAAGGCAGCTGATAACTGGCATACGGCCCTGGCCCCCTCTCTGCCTCCGACGCAGAGCCTTCCCCAGACTCCAAGACTGGCCCATGTTCCTCCCCAACCTCCTCACTGTCCGAATCTGTTGCCAGCTCTGCTGTCCACTGGCAGACCACAAGAAAACGATCTTTAACATCTTCAGAGAACAGTAGAACCTTGTCTGCCACAGCAATTGATTTCACTTTCCTGAATTTGTATAGCAGATGTTTTAAAAATTCCAATATGTTTGTTCACCAATGCCAGTCAGATTTGAGCCAGTATTAAACCTAGAATTAGGAAAAAGACTTCACCTGAAAATTAGGATCTCTGACTCATGAACGTGTTGGAGGTGGGACAGTCATCATTATACCCACTTACTTGAGTGTAAAGCCCCATTGAAATTAATGAGGCTTCCTTCCAAGTAAACATGGAACATTATACAGGTAGTCCTTGACTTATGATCTTAACTGAGCCCAGAATTACAGTTGTTAAGAGCCGTGGTGGCGCAGTGGTGAGAATGCAGTACTGCAGGCTACTTCTGCTGACTGCCGGCTGCCTGCAATTTGGCAGATTTGAGCCTCACCAAGCTCAAGGTTGACTCAGCCTTCCGTCCTTCCAAGATTGGTAAAATGAGGACTCAGATTGTTCGGGGCAATAGGCTGACTCTGTAAACCGCTTAGAGAGGGCTGTAAAAGCACTGTGAAGTGGTATATAAGTGCTATAGCTATTGTTAAGTGGTTGCAGTCCTAACTGGAGGCATTATCTGACCAGACCTGACCAGATCTGACTTTTTTTTTTTTTTACTATTTTGGCGGTGCTTGTTAACGAATGCCACGGTTGTTAAACAAATCCAGTGGTCATTAAGCAAATCCATTTTACCCAACGGCTGTAAACACATTTTGTTTACAGGCATTTGATAAAAAAAATAATAATGATATAAATTCCAGTCATGTGACCATAGGATGCTTCAAACAGCCGAAAAGGTGAGCCGGTTGCAAGTACCCAAAATGTGACCATGTGACTTTGTGTGTGTGCTGTCTGGGGACATTGTAACTCTGAAAACAGGTCATAAATAGATCTGGAGGGGCCTTCGCATCTTCGAATAGTCATTAAGTGACTGTTCATAAGTCAAGGACTATCAATAGGTATGTGAGCTAAATCTGCCTTGTCGCGACAGATATCTGGACTAATACTCTGCACCTCATTCCTGTCCCTCCCTAATATAGAAAATAATAATGCTTCTGAACAACCCATTGAGAGCTACAGGCCTAAAGCAAACGAATCCCCTGGCAGGCTCGAGAAGAATATATGCGGTATGTATAAATGGGATTTCTTCATGTTTGCAGGCAGGGCAGAGGTTGAAATTAAGAAAAGCAAGGATGAACAAATGTGCAGTTCAATTGCTGTGGAATATACATACAGTGTCAGGTTTCGAGGTCGTCTCAAATAAATTGCATTTCAAACAAAGTCTTTGAAGAAAATTCCCCTTTATTAAGCACGACATTCAAAAGTCCGACTCCATCGTAGCCAACACTGACTTCCAGACCCAAAACCCTCCCTTTCCGTTCCCCACACCCCTGCACTCATTGGCCATCTTCCAAATCACTCTGCCCCTAATCTACTGCTCCAGCTCAAAGGAATTTCCCCCCTCCCATCCCATCTCCTAGGGGATATTATCTCCAGGGAAAATAAGTAGGTGAAAACTCAAAACGTCCCTTTCCAGACGCCTCCGCTCCTCCTTCTTATGTCAGCACTAGAGTAATTGCAGTTTGAAGTGCTGACATACAGACTGGGTGAAACCAGGCCTAATAGCAGTAACTGGGAGAGGGATTTTGGACTCTTAGTGGACAACCAATTAAATAGGAGCCAAGAGTGTGCGGCGGCAGCCAAAAAAGCCAATGCAATCTTAAATTGTATTAACAGAGGGATACAATCAAGATCAAGGGAGGTATTAATACCACTCTATAAAGCCTTAGTAAGATCACACCTAGAGTACTGCATCCAGTTTTGGTCACCATACTATAAAAAAGATGTTGAGACTCTAGAAAGAGTGCAGAGAAGAGCAACCAGGATGATGAGGGGACTGGAGGCTAAAACATACGATGAACAGTTGCAGGAACTGGGCATGGCTAGTCTAGTGAAGAGAAGAGAAGGACCAGGGGAGACATGATAGCAGTCTTCCAATATTTGAGGGGCTACCACAGAGAGGAAGGGGTCAAGCTATTTCCCAAAGCACCTGAAGGCCAGTCAAGGAATAATGGATGGAAAGTGAACAAAGAGAGATTCAACCTAGAAATAAGGAGAAATTTTCTGACAGTGAGAGCAATCAACCCATGGAACAGAAGTTGCCTTCAGAAGTTGTGGGAGCTTCATCGCTGGAAGCTTTCAAGAAGAGACTGGACTGCCATCTGTCAGAAATGGTGTAGGGTCTCCTGCTTTGGGGGGGTTGGACTAGATGACCTACAAGGTCCCTTCCAACTCTGTTAATCTCTATCTGTTTTTTTACCAGCTGTTTTGGGGCTGAAATATGAGCTAGGATCAGAAATAAAAAGAAATGAGCTCGAAGTAGCAGTGACCTATGCCTTTATTTTATGCAGTGATCCCCTGGAGGAACAGCGAGAAATATACAATTCAAAAATCGTATACCAGGACACCAAAACCTTCAGAAGGAAGTCAGGATTCTTCAGTCTTCGAAAAAGAATCGTCCCACTTTAGAGAAACGGATATGTAAACACTAAGGACAATATTGTGCCGTGTTTAACGGCAAGGACCATCTTCCCTTCCCATTTTTCTTCCTGCGCTGCCCTGTTCTGCAAAAAAAAAAAATCTCTTCAAAAATCCAGATTTTGGAGAGGATTTCAGATGAGAGCCTCCTAGACTAAGATACATTTTAGAACTATATTGCAAATAAAGCAATAACCATACTATAAAGGCCCTTGAGAACTTGTATCAGTTGTTACTTAGCAGTTAAATTCCTCGTGTGGTCTTAATGATTTCGGGATATACAAAGTTAATTTATTACATTACTCCAAGAAATCTTTTAAACTTCCCTAAAAAGAAGGTTACACTTCCCCACACTCCAACCTTTGATTTTCCTCAACATCCGTTACAAGCACAATATAGTACGATATCCATTTGCCAAATAGTTTCTTAGCAGCACATCCAAGCTGCAGAAATCAAGATAACCAAGAGAAGGCAGCAGATTTTGGGTTAAAACCTCCCCCTATTAGTCATGTGGAGGTTTGCAACCTATTTTATATTAATTAGAGCTTAATTTTCATCAAACACAGTTCCTTTTTGGAAAAAGCATATTCTTCAAATATGCCAAAGTGAAGAAAGAGGACCTGTCATAAGAAAGGCCATTTCCAGATTTGATAAAAAAGAATTATGAGAAATAGTATTGTTGACTAAATTGCCCTGTAAATTCCATCCTTCCCTTTCTTTCTTTCTTTCTTTCCTTCCTTCCTTTCCTTCCTCCCTCCCTTTCTTCCATCTCTTCTTCCTTCCTCCTTTCCTTGCTTCCCTCCCTCATCCTTCCTTCCTTCCCACCCTATTCCTTCCTTCCTTCCTCCTTTCCTTGCTTCCCTCCCTCCCTTCCTTTCCAACCTCCCCCCCATTCCTTCCTTCCTTCCTCCCACCCTCCGTCTTCCATCTTTCTTCCTTCCTCCTTTCCTTGCTTCCCTCCCTCCCTCCTCCATCCCTTCCTTCCTTCCCACCCTATTCCTTCCTTCCTCCCTTTCTTCCATCTTCTTTTCTTCCTTCCTCCTTTCCTTGCTTCCCTCCCTCCCTCCTTCCTTTCCAACCTCCCTCCCTATTCCTCCCTTCCTTCCTCCCACCCTCCGTCTTCCATCTTTTTCTTTTCCTCCTTTCCTTGCTTCCCTCCCTCCCTCCTCCATCCTTCTTTCCTTCCCACCCTATTCCTTCCTTCCTCCCTTTCTTCCATCTCCTTTTCTTCCTTCCTCCTTTCCTTGCTTCCCTCCCTCCCTCCTTCCTTTCCAACCTCCCTCCCTATTCCTCCCTTCCTTCCTCCCACCCTCCGACTTCCATCTTTTTCTTCCACCCTCCTTTCCTTCCCTCCCTCCATCCCTCCATCATTCCTTCTTTCCCACCCTATTCCTTCCTTCCTCCCTTTCTTCCATCTCCTTTCCTTCCTTCTTCCTTTCCTTGCTTCCCTCCCTCCCTCCCTCCTTCCTTCCTTCCCAGCCTATTCCTTCCTTCCTCCCTTTCTTCCATCTCCTTTCCTTCCTTCCTCCCTTCCATATTTGTAGCTCAGGGTTGACCAGTTGAGAACCCCGGTGCTCTCTCTGAGCTTCGCTGTTTTCTGGCAGACGTTTCATTATCAAACTAGCTAACAACATCAGTCCTTCCTCCTTCCCCTTCTCCCTCCCTCCCTCCTTCTCTTCCCCCCCTCCTCCCTCCTCATAAAATTAGAAAACTGCCAATTTGGTTTAATAAATCCTAAAAACCTTTGGATAAAAAAAAAAAGCAAAGCAAAAACAGACTTTGGACCATACCATTTTCCTGGAGCCCAAAGCGGAAGCTGAAGAACGCTGCTTCACCCCCCCCCCCACACACACACACGCATACACCCCTCTCTTAGCGGACAGTTGGTTCGCGCCGAGCTTCTGCATCTGGATACCGTTGCTAGGAGGGCTGTAAACCACGCTGGTGGCTTAGCGGGGGCTGCGGAAACGCGCTCTGTGAATACCCCGCAGCGCTGCGGCTGGTGGAAGGTACTGAGCAGGTCTCAATGGGGGAGAGGGGTGGGGGGAGACCCCCAAGGTGACCAGGGAGGGCTTGGTTTGGGGGGGGAGGGGGGTTGGCATGGGAAGGAGGTGCACTGGGCTTCCCCTGTTGAATTTCTGCCTGGAAGAGCCAAGATTCTCCCTGCTGTGCAGCTTTTCCAAAAATAAATAAATAAATAAATAAATAATAATAATAATAATAATAAATGCCTTTGGGTAGGATTCTCACTCAGGTCAAGAGAATCCTGCATTATTATTACTATTATTTTTCATCTGCCATTCCTTGCAACCTTTATGGCAGAGGTCTACAAACTTGGCAGCTTTAAGACTTGTGGACTTCAACTCCCAGAATTCTCCAGCCAGCATTGCTGGCTGGAGAATTCTGGGAGTTGAAGTCCACAAGTCTTAAAGCTGCCAAGTTTGTAGACCTCTGCTTTATGGGGGGTGCATATTTGCATTTGGGGGTGGGGGGGGGTAGCTAGAAGTTGCCTTGGGAAGTTGTGGGAGCTTCATCCCTGGAGGCTTTCAAGAAAAGACTGGGTTGCCATTGGTTAGAAATGGTGTAAGGTCTCCTGCTTGAACGGGAGGGGGGTTGGACTAGATGACCTCCAAAGTCCCTTCCAACTCTGTTAATCTGTATCTATATTGACCCAGAGAGAGAGAGAGAGAGAGAGATTTCTTGCAAAGGCTGAAAAAAAAATGCCATTTTTATTCTAATTTATTCCCCCACCCACCTTCTCCATCCAGATGCATGTCGGATTTAGCCTGGGCTAGGTGGCTTAGTGGCTAAGACGATGCACCTGTCAATCAGAAAGGTCTGCAGTTTCGGCGGTTCGAATCCCTAGTATAGGTTTCCTGTGTGAGCAGGGGAGGGGGTTGGACTAGATGTCCTCCAAGGTCCCTTCCAACTCTCTGTTCCGCTCTTGCATTTCAAGGAGTGCCCCAGGTTGAGAAAAGATGCCATCCTGGAAAGGGCGCAGAATACAAAGTGTTTTTAAAACTCAAGAGCACCAAAACTAGTATAATTCTGTACTTCATAAGCTCAAAGCAAGCAGCGGCCACTCGCCATATCCTGCTGGTGAACATTACAGGGAGTCCTCGACTTAACGACGGTTCGTTTAGTGACCGTTCGAAAAGTTAATAACGGCGCTGAAAAAGGACCGTTTTTCACAGTTACGACCTTTCTAGCAGCCCCGTGAACACGTGATCGAAAGTCCGATGCTTGGCAACAGTTTCGTACTTATGCCCGTTGTGGTGTCCCAAGGTCCCTTTTGCGACCTTCTCGCCAAGCACAAGTCAATGGGGGAAGCCAGATTCACTTAACAACGGGGTGACTAACTTATCGGCTGCAATGATTCACAACAGCTGTGGCAAAGAAAGGTTCGTAAAACGGGGCGAAACTCACTTAACAAATGTCTCGCTTAACAACAGAAATGTTGGGCTCTGTTGTGGTCGTAAGTCGAGGACTACCTGCATCACGTCCACACAAGATGCACGCAAACTGCAGATGCGCCTCGCGAGGCATGTTGATAAACTATCAGGAAGGATGAGTATTGAGTCGTGCCACTCATTTAATTACTATTTGATTGAAAG
Organism: Pantherophis guttatus; assembly: GCF_059756535.1. Classification (NCBI taxonomy): domain Eukaryota; kingdom Metazoa; phylum Chordata; class Lepidosauria; order Squamata; family Colubridae; genus Pantherophis; species Pantherophis guttatus. The sequence continues at coordinate 27,321,264 of NC_142071.1, read as the reverse complement.
ATTGATTGATTTGTTATTCATCGATACGTTATTTCATTATTATTTGATTATCGATTAGGAATTGACCCACAACAGCTGTTATTGGATTAATTGATTAGATATTGAAACATAATTGTTTAATTATTCTTTGACCCATGACACTTATTTAAATATCATTTGATTGATTAAATATTGAACCATAATAATTATTTAGTTATTATTGGATAGAGGGATGGCTTCGTTCGTTCGTTCGTTCAGTCAATCCGTCAATCAATCCGTTTATAGAACTGCCTCATCTCAACTTCCTGATCCTAATTAGATTTCTGTTAGGATCTGTTTCCATCAATATTCACTTTTTACACTTTCGGAAGAAATGCAGAACATATTTTAAAGTCCACAACCCTTCCAAAGCTGGAATTTTGGCATGTAGAAGAACTTTGAACTTTTCATGTCTCTTAATATTTTGATAGTAACAGTAACAGAGTTGGAAGGACCTTGGAGGAGACTTGTACTAGGGATTCGAATGATGTTTATTCTCTTTTTTTTTTTCAAAAAAGTTTTTTTATTTTTATTTCTCATAAACACATTTACACGTACAGTCATTTCCATCATTTTTCATTCATCTTTTCTTTTAACTTTCATTTTTCATTTTTACTTTTTCGGGGCTGCTCTTTTACCCTTTACATTTACTCCAACCTTTCTTCTTCTCCTCCCCTTCTCTTCTTTCCTCTTTCTCCTCCTACTTCCTTCGTTCTTCCTCTCCTTCTTTTTCCTACTTCCCTTTCTTTTCCCCCACTTCTCTCTTCTTCCCCCCTTCTAACCTTCTCCTCTACTCCTCTTTTCCCTCCTTTTTCTTCCTCTCCGTTTCCCTTTCTTCTTTCTCTCCCTCTCCTCTCCTCTCCTCTCTTCTCCCTTCCTCTCTCTCTACTCCTTGCCCTCTCTCCTGTTGTTTCCCTTTTCAGTTCAATCTAAAGTGGTATTCGAGCAGCCCCGATTTTCTAATTATCTTTATTCTCATTTCAATTTCTTAGTCAATTATTATTTATTTTTATTTCATCATTTGCGTACATTTTTATAATATCTCACTTTTTTCCCTTTTACCCCCCCCTCCCCTTTCTCCTTTTACTTGACATCATCTGGGTATCTATTTTTCTAATATCCCAGAGAATTAAAGGCGAGAACTTGTTGGAAATTATTCTTAAAAGAATAGAGTAGAGTAGAGTAGAGTAGAGTAGAGTAGAGGTAGAATAGAGTAGAGTAGAGTAGAGTAGAGTAGAGTAGAGTAGAGTAGAGTAGAGTACAATAGAATAGAATAGAATAGAATAGAATAGAATAATAGAGTAGAGTAGAATAATAATAATAGAAATAGAAATAGAATAGAATAGAATAATAGAATAGAATAGAATAATAAAAGTAGAATAGAATAGAATAATAGAGTAGAATAGAGTAGAATAATAATAATAGAAATAGAATAGAATAATAGAGTAGAGTAGAGTAGAAAAGAATAATAATAGAAGTAGAATAGAATAGAATAGAATAGTAGAGTAGAGTAGAGTAGAATAATAATAATAGAAATAGAATAGAATAGAATAATAGAGTAGAATAGAATAATAAAAGAATAGAATAGAAGAATAGAGTAGAATAGAGTAGAATAATAATAATAGAAATAGAATAGAAAATAGAATAGAAAAGAATAATAATAGAATAGAATAGAATAGTAGAGTAGAATAATAATAGAAATAGAATAGAATAGAATAGAACAGAATAATAGAGTAGAGTAGAGTAGAATAGAATAATAATAATAGAAATAGAATAGAATAATAGAGTAGAATAGAGTAGAATAATAATAATAGAAATAGAATAGAATAGTAGAGTAGATAGAAAAGAATAATAATAATAGAAGTAGAATAGAATAGAATAGTAGAGTAGAATAATAATAATAGGAATAGAATAGAATAGAATAGAATAGAATAATAGAGTAGAGTAGAATAGAATAATAATAATAGAAATAGAACAGAACAGAACAGAACAGAGTAGAGTAGAGTAGAGTAGAGTAGAGTAGAGTAGAGTAGAGTAGAGTAGAATAGAATAGAATAGAATAGAATAGAATAGAATAGAATAGAATAGAATAGAATAGAATTTTTTATTGGCCAAGTGTGATTGGACATACAAGGAATTTGCCTTGGTGCAAACACTCTCAGTGTATATAAAAGAATAAAATACGATTGCTTTGGCAGAAAACTGGGCCGGATATCCTTGACTTTTGACCTTTTCGCTTTTGCGAGATGAACATCAGCAGCCCCTCGCCGAAAGGCTTGACCGAAGCACACCGCCGTTACTCCTTCTTGCAAACGGCCTTTGAAGGACTGGCTCAGAACGAATCGGATTCGGACAGCCTTGTTGAGGAGGCCCAGTACCAGTGGGAATTGCAGAAACGGATCCGTGAAACTCAAGAACGGGTTAGCCGGGCCTACGGAGAAGAGGGAGAGGACAGCATGGAGAAGGACAGTCTGGAAGCGAGCGAAGAAGAGTCCGATGGAGAAGAAACCGAGAGGTTGAGTGAGGACCAGGATGAAAGAGGAAATCCTGAAAATGAGAGGTAAATAGGACCCTTTCTAACGTCTAACACCGGTTTTTCCATCTCGATAGAATAAAACTCTGAGCGCACCGTCTGAAGGTATCTCTGTCGAGTTTGGACAAAGCAGTGTCCCTCCTGTGTATTTTTTCTCTCTTAGGGGTGTTTGCAAGTAGTCCTAAAAATTGACAACAGTTTCTTTTACCCTGTTTCCCCCAAAATAAGACATCCCCTGATAATAAGCCCAATCGAGCTTTTGAATACATGGCAATAAGGCCAAGCGCTTATTTCAGGGTTCAAAAAAATATAAGACAGGGTCTTATTTTCGGGGAAACACAGTATCTATCTATCTATCTATCTATCTATCTATCTATCTATCTATCTATTTCTATCTCTCAATCTAGCTATCTAGCTCTATCATCTCTATCCATCTCTCATCTTTATCTACCTACCTGCCTACCTACCTACCTACCTACATCTATCTATCTATCTATCTATCTATCTATCTATCTATCTATCTATCTATCTATCTCTATCTCTCAATCTATCTATCTATCGTATCTATCTATCTATCTATCTATCTATCTATCTATCTATCTATATCTATTCATCCATCCATCCACCCTGTTTCCCCCAAAATAAGACATCCCCTGATAATAAGCCCAATAGGGCTTTTGAGCACATGGCAATAAGGCCAAGCATTTATTTCAGGGTTCAAAATAATATAAAACAGGTTCTTATTTTCAGGGAAACACGGTAGTGACCATTCAAAGTTACTTGTCGAACTCAAGACCCGTGGGCCGCATCCGGCCCGTGATATGGCTAGATCTGGCCCATGGGGCTGCCTTGGAAATGGCGAGGGGGGTTGGCCCCCGCCGCCTCGGCCCCACCTCTCCTCACCCAGCCTTCCCTCACCTCGTCCCGCAGCAGCACCGACAGCATCAGCAACCTCCAGGAGGAGGTAAGTGTGGCTGGGCACCCCCTCAGAGAAGTGGGGCCGGACTATAAAAAGATGTTGAGACTCTAGAAAGAGTGCAGCGAAGAGCAACCAAGATGATTAGGGGGCTGCAGGCTAAAACATACGATGAACGGTTGCAGGAACTGGGCACGGCTAGTCTAGTGAAGAGAAGGACCAGGGGAGACATGATAGTAGTGTGCCAATATTTGGGGGGCTCCCACAGAGAGGAGGGGGTCAAGCTATTTTCCAAAGCACCTGAAGGCCAGACAAGGAATAATGGATGGAAACTGAACAAGGAGAGATTCAACCTAGAAATTTTCCTGCAGTGAGAACAATCAACCGATGGAACAGAAGTTGCCTTCAGAAGTTGTGGGAGCTTCATCACTGGAAGCTTTCAAGAAGAGAGTGGACTGCCATCTGTCAGAAATGGTGTAGGGCAGTGGTGAAATGTAAAATTTGTTACTACCGGTCCTGTGGGTGGTGGGGGGTAATGTGACTGGGTGGGTGTGGCCAACTTTTTAAAATTTACTTTTAAAAGCATTTTTTCTACAACCTCTTCAGCCGAAGAGGTTGTAAGAAAAAATGCTTTTAAAAGCCTCTGATGATCCCAGCTGAGCCGCGCAATTGTCAGAAGCTTCTTTTTTTTACTTTTAAAAGCATTTTTTCTACAACCTCTTCGGCCGAAAAAAATGCTTTTAAAAGTAAAAAAAAGAAGCCTCTGACGATCGCGCGGCTCAGCTGTGCAGGGATTTTTGCTACCGGTTCTCCGAACCACCCGCCGCCATCACTACCGGTTCGGGCGATCCGGTCTGAACCGGGAACATTTCACCCCAGGTGTAGGGTCTGCTATTTGGGCGGGGAGAAAGGGGTGTTACTGTACTCTTCTCTGCACTATTTCTAGAGCCTCAACATCTTTTTTTGCAGTGCGGTGGACCAAAACTGGATGCAGTACTCAAGGTGTGGTCTTACTAAGGCTTTATAGAGTGGCGTTAGTACCTCACGTGCTCCTGATTGTATCCCTCTATTCCTGCAATTTAGGATTGCCTTGGCACATATTCAATTGGTTGTCCATTTGGCTACTTCTGATCCTTCGTAATACCAGGCATATGGTTTGACTCGAGTTGTGTTTTTAATTCACTGATCTGTATATCCACCTTATATTTAATCCTGCTTTTGTATTGATGTCATTCTCTTGTTTTTCATCATTTTCCAGTTCTCCTAGCGAGCGTTTTGCTTCACCCTCCGGTTGAAGGGGGAAAAAAAAATGCAGATATAATCATTTTAGAAGCAGTTAGCTGAATAAGTGGCGAGTTAATGGCTATAAATTTCATTGATTTCAAATAATATACAGAGGGCTGCCATATTCAAGAGATCTTAGACTGTATCACTCTGGAAAACATTATTATTTTGAAGGATTTGCAGAGGGGGGAAGCACCAGTGGATGGGTTGTCTCTTTTTATTCAATAACTGCCTAAGTGCAAAATTAAAACATTCCTCACTTGTTCCGAGAGCCGCATTAACTTTCCTCTTCTGTGCAGATAGAAAATTGGATTTGTTATGCTCATTGGAGCGTTAATGCCACATAAATGCCAAATAATGGCTGTTTTCAAAGGATTAGATTAAGCCCGAATTGAAAAATGATAAACATGTCCCATTTAATGCCCTGCTTGGAGACAAACATCGCAAAGAGAGAAAAGGGGACTTCATTACGAACAGCACGCTTCCCATATGCCTCTCCGGCCGGGCAAAGTGGGGAGCTTTTGAATGGTTTTTATCGCAACGCAGGAAAGGAGGCTAATTGTGTTGGAGAGCAGGACCTGCATTGGGGAGAGCGGGCAGGAAGGATCCTGAACTTGCCATTCAGGGAACATTTAATTTGATGCGTTTCCAAATTAGTGCACTGCTAATTCAGATGGAGTCCATTAAGGCTAACCAGTCTAATTTATTTATCTATCCATCCATCCATCCCTATTTATCTATCTGTCTGTCTATCTGTCTCTGTCTGTCTGTCTGTCTATCTATCTATCCATCCATCCATCCATCCCTATCTCTCTCTCTCTCTCCATCCATCCATCCCTATTTATTTATCTATATCTGTCTGTCTGTCTGTCTCTGTCTGTCTATCTGTCATCTGTCTATCAATCTATATCTATATCTATCTATCTACCATCCATCCATTCCTATCTCTTTCTCCATCCATCCATCCATCCATCCCTATCTGTCTGTCTCTCTGTCTCTCTGTCTATCTATCTGTCATCTGTCTATCAATCTATATCTATCCATCCATCCATCCATCCCTATCTATCTCTCTCTCCATCCATCCATCCCTATTTATCGGTCTGTCTGTCTATCTGTCATCTGTCTATCAATCTATATCTATCCATCCATCCATCCATCCATCTCTATCTATCTATCTATCTATCTATCTATCTCTCTGTCTGTCTGTCTGTCTGTTTCTGTCTATCTATCTATCTGTCATCTGTCTATCAATCTATATCTATCTAACCATCCATCCATCCATCCCCATCTATCATCTGTCTTATCTGTCTGTCATCTGTCTATCAATCTATCAATCTCTTTCTCATCCATCCATATCTATCTATCTATCTATCTATCTATCTATCTATCTATCTATCTATCTATCTTTATCATCTATTTTTATCATCTGCAAAGATTGTAACTGTGAAAAACGCTCATTTTTTCAGCGCCATTTTAACTTTGGACGGTCACTAAGCGAATTGTTGTAAGTCGAGGACTTACAACCATTTGTTTAGTGACCGTTTGAATATAACTTGTGACCAGTCCTCACACTTATGACCACCCCGGCATCCCCATGAAGACGTGATCAAAATTCATGAGCTTGTCAACCAGCATATATTTACAAGGGTTCCAGCGTCCCAGGATCAGGTGTTCAACCGTTTGCAACTTTCCCAGCCAGCTCTATATTCTACTCTACTCTACTCTCTATATTCTACTCTATATTCTACTCTACTCTATTCTACTCTACTCTATATTCTACTCTACTCTCTATATTCTACTCTATATTCTACTCTATATTCTACTCTACTCTATTCTACTCTACTCTATATTCTACTCTACTCTCTATATTCTACTCTATATTCTACTCTATATTCTACTCTACTCTATTCTACTCTACTCTATATTCTACTCTACTCTCTATATTCTACTCTATATTCTACTCTACTCTATTCTACTCTACTCTATATTCTACTCTACTCTATATATTCTACTGTACTGTACTCTACTCTACGTTCCGTTCCGTTCCGTTCCATTCCATTCCATTGAATACAACTTGTGACCAATCCTCACACTTATGACCACTCCGGCATCCCCATGAAGACGTGATCAAAATTCATGAGCTTGTCAACCAGCATATATTTACAAGGGTTCCAGCATCCCAGGATCAGGTGTTCAACCGTTTGCAACTTTCCCAGCCAGCTCTATATTCTACTCTACTCTACTCTCTATATTCTACTCTATATTCTACTCTACTCTACTCTATATTCTACTCTACTCTCTATATTCTACTCTATATTCTACTCTATATTCTACTCTACTCTATTCTACTCTACTCTATATTCTACTCTACTCTATATATTCTACTCTACTGTACTCTACTCTACTCTACGTTCCGTTCCGTTCCGTTCCGTTCCGTTCCATTCCATTCCATCCTATCCTATCCTATCCTATTCTATTCTATTCTATTCTATTCTATTCTATTCTATTCTATTCTATTCTATTCTATTCTATTCTATTCTATTCTATTGATGCCCAGCTCGCTACAAGGCGACTCTGGGCAGCTTTCAACATGAATTATTCTGGGATCTAAGGAGATAAGATTTTGAACGTCTTTAAAAACCGTGACCCTCTTGGCCAACTTTTAAATTTCTTCGCCTTTTGCTTTGTTTTTTAGCACTCGGGGAAACATCGTGGATAAGTATTCCGAGCTGCGCTACAATCCAAACTGGAAAGACAGCCCAGAAGGAAGAAGCTTCCTCGAGTTAGAAGATTCCCACCAGAACGAACTGGAAAACTTCAGCTTGACTTCCCTTGATCTGACCTGCTGTCTTTCCCAAGGCGGGATCCTGTCCAAAAACGTCCAGTTACAGGAAAGTCCTCGAAATATCTCATCAGCAATTGCTGGAGAACTCTGGAGCCCTTCTGGTGACGAACCTGGAGCTGGCAGAGACAGACCTTCCAGGCTGGAGAAGAAAGGAAGAAAAGCAGGTGACATCCATCACTATGACAGCAATGAGAGTTTGGCCAGTTCCGGCTGCAGGGTTCGGTTCAAAGAACCGCCGAAACCGAGACCCGAAAAAGACTTCATCGAGAAAAACAAAAACACGCTGGGATTAGGAACCCAGCAGAACAAGTCTTACCTTCGGCTCCATGGCAAAAAGCAGAGAGAAGAAGGCTTTGAAGAGAAGGTAACGATCAGCCCTGGAAGCCATATTTTCTTTGGATCTTCAGGGCTGCCACATTTAATGCCGTGGGAAATTGGGAAGGGGGATTGTTGCAAGATTCTTTTAATTAGAAAACAGAACGGGGGGGAACGGGCATCCTGCAAAGTGGAACATTAGCTTCTTTTTATTGACAAGATCAATTAAAAAATAAATAAATCAAATAAATAAAAAAGATAAGTTCTTTGTCCCAGCTTCTGACAACCTAGCATTTCGAAAGCACATAAAAAATGCAAGTTGAAAAATAGGGACCACCTTTGGTGGGAAGGTAACAGCGTTCCGTGTGCCTTTGGCATTGAGTCATGCCGGCCACATGACCACGGAGACGTCTTCGGACAGCGCTGCCTCTTCGGCTTCGAAACAGAGACGAGCACTGCCCCCTAGAGTCGGGAACGACTAGCACATATGTGCGAGGGGAAGCTTTACCTTTGCTTTTATTGACAGGAATGTTTCTGGGTCCCGTTAGAACTCGAAAATAAAAATGAGGGAGGTGGCTATGGCACAGGAACGTTTTAGATTTCGTCTAAAAAAAATCTTCAAAGTCAAAAATCACATTTAGGGCCTGGAGTTGGAGGGGTGTGTGTGGAGAGGGAGGATCTTGGAAGTCAGAGCTGGGGAAAGGTTTTATCAGTTTGCTTTATCGTAAATGGGTGCTTTTTGTACCATGTTTCCCCGAAAATAAGACCCTGTCTTATATTTTCTTGAACCCTGAAATAAGCGCTTGGCCTTATTTTCAGGGATGTCTTATTATTTTGGGGCGCGTGGAGCAAGACGGGGCTCCTCTTGCCGTCTTACCTGATTTCCACCTGTCTCCCTAACCCTAACCAGAGGAGCCCGGATAGCTCTGCAGACTAAAAGCACTGTAATTTAACACCAGCTGTCTGCAATTAAAGTAAGTTCGAATCTCGCCAAGGCTCAAGGTTGACTCAGCCTTCCATCCTTTCTAAGGTAGGTAAATTGAGGACCCAGTTTGTGGGGGCAATAAGCTGACTTTGTATAAAAATATACAAAAGTATGAAGGCTATTGCTTAACGCACTGTAAGCCGCCCTGGAGAAGGGCGGCATATAAATCAAATTAAAAAAAAAAATGGAAGGGACTGGCTGCAAATGTGGTTAAATGGTTTAAGGGAGGGCTTATTTTCAGGGAAGGACTTATTATCCGGGGAGGTCTTGTTTTCGGGGAAACACGGTAGGTAATCCGTTTGTGAGTGTTCACAGCAGGCTTTCCAATATTCAGACGCATTTTCCAGGTAAAAGAAGTGACCTAGTCTGCTTCCCGGTGTCATCTATCCTTTTAATCTTCCATCTTTGGTAAGGAGGTCGAGATGAAGCCAGGGGTATGCTGTTAAATAGCAATGGGTGGTGGGTTTTTGTTTTTTTTTTTTCTTATAATGCTAGGAAAAATAAAATCACAGTAAGCACTGAGCAGGCAGGCTGGAAGGTATGGTTCGAGGGAAGCTGACCATTTCTTCCCCCAACTTAAAATTCCAAAAAATCTTGCTTATGTGGCAAGTGTATGGTAGTTACCCTGACATAAAGGCTGCCTTTGAGAGGCCTTTCTTAGTAACAAAATAGACAGTCACAAAATTCAAACGGACAGAGGAAAAGGAACAAAGAGGAGGGAAGGGAAGGGAAGGGAAGGGAAGGGAAGGGAGGGAGGGAAGAAGGAAGGAAGGAAGGAAGGAAGGAAGGAAGGAAGGAAGGAGAGAAAAAGAAAGAAAGAAAAAGAGAAGGAAAGAAAGAAAGAGAGAGAGGGAGGAAGGAAGGGAGGGAGGAAGGAAAGGAAGGAAGGAAAGGAAAGAAAGAAAGAGAAAGAAAGAAAAAAGAGAAAGAAAGAAAGAAAAGAAAGAGAAGGAAAGAAAGAAAAAGAAAGAAAGCATGGAAAGAAAGAAAGAAAAAGAAAGAAAGAAAAAGAAGGAAGGAAGGAAGAAAGAAAGAAAGAGAAGGAAAGAAAGAGAATGAGAGAGAGAGAGAAGGAAGGGAAGAAGGAACGGAAGGAAGGAAAGGAAAGAAAGAAAGAGAAAGAAAGAAGAAAGAAAAGAAAAGAAAGAGAAGGAAAGAAAAAAAGAAAGAAAGCATGGAAAGAAAGAAAGAAAGAAGAAAGGAAGGAAGGAAGGAAGGAAGAAAGAAAGAAAGAAAGAAAGAAAGAAAGAAAGAAAGAAAGAAAATGGATTGCTGAATGGTTAAAATGATTAGGGGAAAGGGAGGAAGATTGGAAGGGAGGGAGGAAAGAAAGAAGGAAGGAAGGAAGGAAGGAAGGAAGGAAGGAAGGAAGAAGTCCTGAATTACTTATAAAATAATAAAGGCAGGATAAAAATATAATACGTTATTTATTCCAAAACGTGCTTAAATAGAACGACATAGAGCCGGGACGGGTGTGCGGGTCCACCCATAATTTCCGCAACCGGTTTGCCTGAACTGGTCTGAACTGGCTGAATACCACTTCTCTTGTGTAGCCTCCTGGCTTTCCGTGGGTTTATTTGAGGGGTGGGGGGGGTGGGAAATCAGAGGCGGAAATAAAGCCAGGTGGGGTTGGGACTTGAGCATCAAAGAGAGAGTCTACTGAGCATCTCGGCGCCCGCGATCACCACCTTGCCGACTTCCGCCTGAAGACAGACGCCTTAAAAAACACAACTCTCGGCGGCACAAAGCAGCGTTCGGCTAAAGCCACTTTCAGCCTTCGGGCAAAGAGCCTTCTATTAACGTTCTCCATTATGACTGCTGCGGCCCCGTCCTTAAATGGGTGCAACACACCTGCGCTAGATAGCCTAAACCTGGTTGGAAGTTGAAATGTCCCCTTAATTCCCCGGCGCATTTTCTCAAGCATCGGTTTTCTTTTTCGGCCATCAGGATTGCCTGATTTCTCCGCGAAGCCGAGGATGATGAGTTCCTTTGAGAGAATGGAGCTGCCTCCCGTCTCTCACTCAGCTGCGCTCCGAGCCAGTTGCTTTCCTTCTCAAAAAAAAAAATAAAAATAAGCCTCGTCTATTCCCCCTTTTTACTTCAAAGCAAGAAACATAATGTACAATTTTTTAATGGCTCTAGACTAAGGCACTCAGGCTTTCTGTGCCACTCCGCCTTACCTCCGTGTAAACACCTCATCAAGATTGCCCGGGTTTCCACAATAGCAGCCAAATGCAATTCAAGAACCCGGAGCCTTTGAAGTTTTCTTCCAAAGGCCGGTTTACTGGTCTGGGGATAATGACATCTCATGATTGCAGGCCTTTGTTGTCGTCCTTCTTCTTCTCCTTCTTCTCCTTCTTTTTTTTTTTTTTTTTTTTTTCCTCCCAGCAGGGAAGCAATTACGGGCCTCAATTTAATAGAAGAGACATTACACAGCTTACGATGCTCAAAATGCAATTTCATTTGATCATTTTCTCAATTTGATTGGCATTAATAGAACAGTTCGGGAGGTGGACAGGGGGGAGGAAACAAAATTGCGGGTCGAAGTTGCGGCTCCCGTCTTTCTTTTCAAAGAGCTAATGCAGAAGTATGTTTGCTCTACCTGCCGGGCACATGACGGCTGCGTTGCGCTCAAGCACAAACATTTTTTTTTCCCCCTTCTCCCCTCACTGTAAGCCTCTCTTGGAAAAGTTCAGATCTTCTCCACGTTTTTTGCTTTGCTCTGAGTTGCAACCGATTGCAACCTGGTCGTTAATTGATATTTGGATCAATGCAGCTCAGCGGGAGGGCCCGTTGCAGCCACTAAAATGTTGAATTTTGCTTGGTTTCCTATTTGGAAAGAGTGCCTCTGAGTACATCCCTTGTCTACTTGAGCTATTCTAAACCCCAGATCTTGGCACATTAGAATAGAATAGAATAACAGAGGTGGAAGGGACCTTGGAGGTCTTCTAGTCCAACTCCCTGCTCAGGCAGGAGACCCTACACCATTTCTGACAGATGGCAGTCCAATCTCTTCTTGAAAGCCTCCAGTGATGAAGCTCCCACAACTTCTGAAGGCAACTTCTGTTCCATTGGTTGATTGTTCTCACTGTCAGAAAATTTCTCCTTATTTCTAGGTTGAATCTCTCCTTGATCAGTTTCCATCCATTATTCCTTGTCTGGCCTTCAGGTGCTTTGGAAAATAGCTTGACCCCTTCCTCCTCTCTGTGGCAGCCCCTCAAATATTTGAAGACTGTTCTCATGTCTCCCCTGGTCCTTCTCTTCACTAGACTAGCCATGCCCAGTTCCTGCAGCCATTCCTCGTATGTTTTAGCCTCCAGTCCCCTAATCATCCTGGTTGCTCTTCTCTGCACTCTTTCTAGAGTCTCAACATCTTTTTTTATAGTGTGGTGACCGAAACTGGATGCAGTACTCTAGGTGTGGTCTTACTAAGGCTTTATAGAGTGGTATTAGTACCTCCCTTGATCTTGATTGCATCCAGTGGTGAAATCCAATTTTTTTTTACTACCAGTTCTGTGGGCGTGGCTTGGTGGGCATGGTATGGCTTGATGGGCGTGGCTTGATGGGCATGGCAGGGGAAGGATGCTGTAAAATCCCCATTCCCACCCCACTCCAGGGGGAAGGATACTGCAAAATCCCCATTCCCTTCCTACTCCTGCAAAATCTCCATTCCCACCTCACTCTGGGGCCAGCCAGAGGTGGCATTTGCCAGTTCTCCGAACTACTCAAAATTTCCGCTACCGGTTCCCTGAACTGCTTCAAATTTCCGCTACTGGTACTCCAGAACCTGTCAGAACCTGCTGGGTTTCACCCCTGATTGCATCCCATTTTAGGATTGTGTTGGCTTCTTTTTGGCTGCCACCGCACACTCTTCTTAAAAACCTCCAGTGATGCAGCTCCCACGACTCCCAAAGGCAAGCTGTTCCACGGGTTAATTGTCTTCACCGTTAGGAAGTTTCTCCTTAAAATGTTATTTTTACCCACTGCTTTGATCCATCCACGCAGGACAATAAAGGCCTAACTCCCAACGGTTGCTAGAAACTCAAGAGTTTGGAATTAGAGTCACTACATTACAAACATTAATCACTAGTATAAAAGCTCCGGCTAACAAGTTATCGTCTTGCCATCTGGAATCGTGGGTTCCCCGGGGTTAAACCTTTCACTGCAACATTCTGCTCCATACGTGGCTTTAATAAGTACCATTAAGCAGTTACTCTGAGTGCATATTCGGCAACCCGAACGCCGGTGTGGTTAACAAAGAGAGCCTGGGGCGAAGGCCGGATGAAATGGAGGAGGCCAGGGCGGGCAAAGATTAAATGGACTGTGGATGGCTTTGTGTTCTAACCCTGGGAGATCCCCATCTCACCTCGTGAGGAGTAGCACCTGAGGCCTTAACTGGAAGTTGATGAAGCTTTAACTTCAAAATAAAAATAAAAAAACCCCAGAAAACAACATCTCTTTCAGCTTTGATGGTGCTTTCCAAAGGCCAGTTACAGGAACCGGGCATGGCTAGTCTAGTGAAGAGAAGGACCAGGGGAGACAGGATAGCATCTTCCAATATTTGAGGGGCTGCCACAGAGAGGAGGAAGGGGGTCAAGCTATTTTCCAAAGCACCCGAAGGCCAGACAAGGAATAATGGATGGAAACTGAACAAGGAGAGATTCAACCTAGAAATAAGGGATGCAATCAAGATCAAGGGAGGTACTAATACCACTCTATAAAGCCTTAGTAAGACCACACCTAGAGTACTGCATCCGGTTTTGTTCACCACACGATAAAAAAAGAGGTTGAGACTCTAGAAAGAGTGCAGAGAAGAGCAACCAAGATGATTAGGGGACTGGAGACTAAAACATATGATGGAACTGGGCCTGGCTAGTCTAGTGAAGAGAAGGACCAGGAGAGACATGAGAGCAGTCTTCCAATATTTGAGGGGCTGCCACAGAAACGAGGGGGTTCAAGCTATTTTCCAAAGCACCCGAAAGCCAGACAAGGAATAATGGATGCGCGTGCACAGATTGTCCGTGATGACGTCCGGCCGGGTGGGCATAGCCTCCTGCTGCCGTTACTACAGGTTCGCAAGAACCGGACTGAACCGGGAGCAACTCACCATTGGTGCAGTAACACTCCCCAAAATGAACATACCAGATTGAGCCAGGGGTTGTGGAGAAAGGATTCTTCTCAAGACATTGATCAATGGCTCTGAAATTTGTGTGGTGCATGGTAGCCCATGCCATGCTTCCAGTGTGGATAGACTCGACCATACAATGACCTACGGCAAGGGTGTCAAAGTCGATTTCATTGAGGGCCACATCAGGGTTTTGTTTGACCCAGGGGTGGGCTTCAAAAATTTTAGCAAGGGGTTCTCTGCCTGGTTGCTGAGTGGGCGTGGTCATGGTGGGTGTGGCCTAGTCAGCCTCCTGCACCACAGCAGGAAGGGGGCGTTTTTGCCCTCCCCGGGCTCTGAAGGCTTTCCTTGAGTCTCCGGGAGGGGGAAAACAGCCTCCTTAGGCTCCGAAGGCCCTCTGCCCATCCTTCCTGACCTTCCGGTAGGCCCGTTTTATGCCCTCTCCGAGCCTTCGCATGCACCCTGCACTTACCGGCATCCAAAACAGGCCATGTGGGGACTCCTGGGAGGGGAGGGGCAGGGTGGGTGTGCGTTGCTATCCAGAAGTGGGATTTGGAGGCTCTCCAAACTGCACAGAATCTTAGCTAGAGGTTCTCCCGAACCCCTGCAAACCCCTAGCAGCCCACCCCTGGTTTAACCTCGGGGCTGGTGTGAACACGGCCAGGGTGGACATGGCCAGCTTGATGTCACTTGTGTCGGGGGTACCTGTGGGGGCCTGAGCACTCTGCCAGCGTAAACAGGCTTCCAAGCTCCATTTTTGGCTGGGACGGCCTCCTTCAACCCTCTGCCAGTGAAAATGGAGTTCAAGGGGGGCATGGCCCTTGTGAGCTCTGTTTTCGGCTGGGACGGCCTTCTGCAACCTTCTGCCAGCAAAAACGGAGCACGCGGCCCTCCCGAGCTCCGTTTTTCCTGGCAGAGGCACCCCGCAGGCCGGTCCTTCGTTGTTTCCAGGGTGGTCCCACAGGCCAGATCTAAGCACCCCACAGGCCCGGATCTGTCCCCCCAGGCCTTGAGTTTGACATCCCTGACCTAGGGCAAGGGATCAGAAGGAACATAGAGACCATGTTCTACATGCTTTCCCTATCGTCTTTTTTTCTTGTTAAGTCCCGGTACGGTTCTATTGATGCCAGAAGTTGCAATTAAGGGAAGACCTTCTGAGGCTGATTTTCTTTTCCGCCCTAACTGTTATCCTGAAGCATTGTGCTGAGAGGAAAGCAGCCAGTGTACGGTCCTCTGGCTTAAAGAGATGGACCACTTAACCAAGCCTGCCCTTAATTTGTTCGGTTCGAATAAAATCTAATTTGCTTTCTTTCCCCCCCCTTTTCTTCTTCACGAAGCAAAGGTTTTCCGCTTCTGATGTCTGTAATGAAGACGAGTCGGTAATCTCACAAACGTTGCTCTTCAAAAAATATAGCAAACCGTGAGACGCCCAAATATGAGACCCCAATTATAAGTAGACAGAGGTCAAAGTTGAAGATGAGGGCTAGAAGATGCTACCATAATCGAGACCCAAGGAAATACTCTCACCTACCTTCCATATACGCTCTAAGATACAAATTTCAAGGGCTGGTTTGCTTTTTGCAGAAAACAACTGTTGTCTTTGGTTGGTTCAAGGTCTGCGCCAAACTTTGGGTGGTGGGTTGAGGACTTCACTCCAAAAATAAGTAGGAACAAAACCCTGATTTTTGCAGGGTAAATTTAGGCACGTTAAAGGAGTGCAGTGGGAGCCTGCAGCCCCAGCAAATCTGAAGTCACCTGTTTTATCTTTGGATACCTCCCAAAAATGCAATTAAAAGGCTGGAAAAAATTGACCTCGTTCTGATTATGACAAGGTCACTCTGGAGCACAGAAGTAAAACTAGCAGGCAGATACTTTTTGTACCTCTTTCCTAAGAGATCTTTTAAAATTAAAATAGCAATACCGCTTAAACTTATGTACCACTTCACAGTACTTTACAACCCCTCTCTAAGCAGTTTACAGAGTCAGCCTATTGCCCCCAACTACCATGTTTCCCCGAAAATAAGATCGGGTCTTATATTAATTTTTGCTCCAAAAGGCGCATTAGGGCTTATTTTCTGGTTAGGTCTTATTTTTGGGGAAATATGTTACTCTAAATGCACCCATCTGGCTGACAATCTTAACTGGGGCTTATTTTGGGGGTAGGGCTTATATTACGAAGTGGCGCAGTGGCCAAAGCGCTGAGCTTGTCGATTGAAAGGTCGGCAGTTCAGCGGTTCGAATCCCTAGTGCCGCGTAACAGAGTGAGCTCCCGTGACTTGTCCCAGCTCCTGCCAACCTAGCAGTTCGAAAGCATGTAAAAAATGCAAGTAGAAAAATAGGGACCACCTTTGATGGGAAGGGAACAGCATTCCGTGTGCCTTTGGTGTTCAGTCATGCCGGCCACATGTCCACAGAGACGTCTTCGGACAGCGCTGGCTCTCGGACTCTTCTCTTTGCTAACAGGTGGCCATGCTAAGTGCCTGAAGGACCCCACCCCATCCCTAATTCATATTAATGGTCCGCGGGATTTAAAGTTATGAATTTAGGGGTCCCTGAGATCTGAAAGGTTGGTGACCCCTGGTTTAGACCGGTACCGGGCCCTTGGAGTGCCAGAAACTGGGCTGCGCAAACAAGCAAAGCCCCATCCGTGCAATGCAGGCAGTAGGCAAAACTTCCATAGTCCGTGGAAAATCCGCTCTCCTTGGAACTGGTCCCTGGTGCCCAAAAGGATGGGGGGGAGGTGCTGGTTTAGAGAGTCTCCTCTCTGTTTCAGATTCAAAACACCTGATTTTATTCCTGGTTAGAAACAAGCTCCTCCGCTAGGAATGTTTTCCTTTGCAGACCAAGCTTCTTAGCTTAAATAGCTAAAGCAAGCAAACATTTCTTAATCACCTCAAGAATAAAATCCTATTAGCGCCGGAGAGATGTTCTGAAGGATGGGATCAAAATCCCCTAAAACCCAAGTCCTCCTAATTAAGCGAAGTATACGATGGCACGCGGTGGCTCAGTGGCTAAGATGCTGAGCTTGTCGATCGAAAGGTCGGCAGTTCAGCGGTTCGAATCCCTAGTGCTGCGTAAGGGGGTGAGCTCCCGTGACTTGTCCCAGCTTCTGCCAACCTAGTATTTCGAAAGCAGGTAAAAAATGCAAGTAGAAAAATAGGGACCACCTTTGGTGGGAAGGTAACAGCGTTCCGTGCGCCTTTGGCGTTGAGTCATGCTGGCCACATGATCACGGAGACTTCTTTGGACAGCGCTGGCTCTTTGGCTTTGAAACGGAGATGAGCACCGTCCCCTAGAGTCGGGAACGACTAGCACATATGTGCGAGGGGAACCTTTACCTTTATATGATGTCAACTACTTTGCAAAAAGACTACTGTCACACCTATATAAACGTATGCACCAGAAGCATTTAAATTAAATGTGTTTATTGCAGTAAAATACAGAGCGAATACGGACTTTTTTTTTTTTTTTTGCTCAGTTGTTTTATATTTCTGTAGCCCTGAAATTCAAATGCTCTTTTGGAGCGCCCAATTTTTCTAGCCCAGTCAATTCAATTTGTCTCCGTGGCTTATTGGAAGAATAAAATGAGATCCAAACACTTTCTTGTCATTGCCTTCGAGGCTAAGAGCTTTGGGCATTTTAGCACAGCAGTTTTCTTCCCAAATTCATGCTATTAGTGTGTATTTAGCATGGTATATAAACATTTAAAAATAAGTAAACCTTTTCTCATCTTACTAGAGAGTAGGGCGCTATTGGCGAACCTTTTTGGCACCGAGTACCGAAATGGGAGCGGGCGCACGTGGGGGAGCACCGGAAACCGGAAAAGCAGCTCCCTGGGGCTCTTGCGCGCATGCGCACCAGGGAGCTGCTCTTCTGGTTTCCAGCACTCCCACACACGCAAAGACCAGCTCATGCTGCGTGTGCCAAAACCCAAAAGAGAAATGGGTGACGGCTAGTGTGCCCGGAGAGATAGCTCTGTTGGTCTTCGTGTGCGCATGTGCACCAGAAACCGTAAGACCAGGTGACCAGTGCACATGTGTGTGCCAGAAACCGGACGCTCAGCTTCCCAGCACATGCATGCGTGGTGGGGAGCTGCTCTTCCAGTTTCTGGAACTCCCGCACATTCAAAGGCTTGCGCATGCCAAAACCCAGAAGAGCAATGGGCGACAGCTAGTGTGCCCCGAGAGATAGTTCTGTTGATCTTTGTGCGCGCATGTGCACCAGAAACCGGAAGCTCAGCTTCCCAGCTCACGCATGCGCGCTAGGGAGCTGCTCTTCTGGTGCTTCCGTCCATGTAAAGACCACCCGGCTGGCACACATGCATACACTGGAATCTTGAAGAGCAATGGGCAACGGCTGGCATGCCCAGAGAGATGGCTCTGCGTTCCACTTCCAGCACGCATGCCATAGGTTCGCCATCATGGGACTAGGGGCCAGACAAATAATATTCCCTGGCTGTTGTGGCTCCGTTACCTGAGCCTGTGTCATCGGCAGGAGAGGACTCCGAGAGTGAAGGAGAGGAGTTGGCAAGGCCTCCCTCTCCAGGACCCTCCTCTCTGGCAATGCCTTCGGTGTCCACCGAAGGGCAAGAGATAGGGCCGGGGCCAAGCACGTCCATGCAGCCACAGATGGACAGTGATGAGGGTAATGAGTCTTGGCTGGATCCTCGGCAGCATCGCAGAGATAAGCGCGTGCAACAGAAGAAAAGGCATGCCAGAGATTAGGCTGAGTCACTGGACCACACCCCACAGGGTATAAAAGGGGGTGAGGTGGCCATTCAGACTCTGTGACGGACAAAACTAACTACTATCGAGTCACATTGCATCTTTGGAAACAACGTTATCGGCCTTGGATTTATTTTACAAACTGGACAATTCTTGACTGTGGGTATTTTGTTTATTGAGTAAAAGTTCTTGGCAAGTAGCTACTGGGTTGCTGCCAAGCGTCTTATCAGAAGAATTGGTTGTCTGCCAGTTTATTTAACCCCTGGCTGTCTGTTTGTGTGCGTGTGTGAGACGGGGACAGAACACTGGTCCAGTCTCTCTTCTCAGAATGTGAGGAAACCTACCGTGGCACCTAGGATGGCTGGAGCTTCCTTGAACCACCATTTGTCTGAAATGTTATAGGATTTCTTTTCTTCAGCAGGGGGTTGGACTAGAAGACCTTCAAGGTCCCGTCCAACTCTGTTATAGTGCTTGTGCCAGACAGCAGTTAGCTCAGATATTCAGAGAAAGGCAGGCAGAACTGAAGATGTACTGCAGTGGGTTTCCTTCGATTAGAACTTGGGAAGAAATCCAAATATAGTTTACTACTATTTGATATATTTATTCAAGAACCAAAATGGGCTGTCTGTACTTTTTATAGAGAAGAAAATTGTCCTTTTGCATGAGAAACAGGAATGAAATCCTACCGGTTCGAACCGGTTTGGGAGATCCGCTAGAGATTATGGGCATCAGTTTGCTGAACCGGTAGTAACTACCCCCCTTGGTCCCACCCATGCCCAGCCGGTCGCCGCTCACCTCTTCCGGCTGCTCGATATTCCACAGAATTCGATGTTAAATGCAGCAGAGAGAATGCTAACTTTTCTCCCTCCATTCAGAACGGAGCTGTTGCAGCCTGTCCCTTTAAGGTGGTCCCCAGGAGGGAGGGGGACAGGGTGGGGAGCAGCTGGAATGGAGCCGTTTTTGTGAAAGGCAGGAAAATGGGGAAGGGGATTTTCCTGCCTGTCGTCCATTCCTCAATCTCAGCACAGACAGAGGGAAGGATGGTAGGCAGGAATATTCCCCTCCCCATTTTTCTGCCATTTGCGACAAGGAGTGGCTGGGAGGGGAGGGGCCGGCGAAGAGCCCCTCGATGTGAGTGATGTCGAGTTGGCCACGCCTACCCAGTCACATGACCTCCCCCTAACAAGCACGCCCACAGAACCGGTAGGGGAATTTTTTTAATTTCACCCCTGATGAGAAACCAATATTCCCATTTAATGGTTAATGGTGTCTATATATTCATATTTGGCACAATAAACTCAGGACCCCTGGGGGGGGGGGAGGCAGGGAAAACTTTCTTGTCTGTTTGTCTGTTTATAACCTTCAATTGGGCATAACGGTGCATCGTAAGACAACAATTTTCGAATCAGAGTACTTTGGATGGGCGAACTTAAAGAATGCGTCCAAAATCCAGGACCCATTGCGCAACTTGAACCCGCCACTTGCGTATGTTGAGCTGTGTGTGTGTGTGTGTGTGTGTGTGTGTGTGTGTGTGTGGTGAGCTGCCCCCCACTCATGCAACCCCGGTTCCCCTTCCCTCTCCCCCCCCCTTGTTGGTCCTCCAAGCTGCCCAACATTCTTCTTACCCAACCAACATAGAACCGAGCCTTAAATTTCCCTTACAATTTACTCATTTTAGGCTCACCAATCTACGAGGTGTCCGACGGATGGCGTGGGCTCCGGCCAAGCTGCATGGCTGAACGTAACCCCCTCAAGCAAGGGTTCCACCCAACATCCCTTAGGAACCCAGGTGGAACTAAGAAGCCGGCCGAGCGGTGGTAACAATCTGCTAGAACTTGAGAATGCTTGTCCGGGTTCCAGTGCTTACATAGAAACATCGGAGGTGGAGCAGGACAGCAGAGGTTCTCTGCATTGTGAGTTATATCCACCTGCCTGCTTTAACGTTGCCAGTGAAAACAGCCCGTTCTCTGCCCAAGCTCCATACCTTCTTCAGCACCATGCCAAGAAACGGTCCGTGAATTTAACCTTTGCTGGGAAGCCTCTTCAGCGGAGTTCCTACCACAGCTCGCCAGGGTTTCCTTCGCCATGCGCGGGTGAAAAGTGCCAAGCCGGCTTTGAAAACGTCTCTGGACTCCATCACCCATACTTCTACAGGTGTACCGTTTCAGAGCCTCAGCCTTTCCCCTGCCATGGCCAATGCTGGAATCCCATAGGGGAGGAGCGCGCGTCGTATGCACACAACGGTAGCCAGAAAAAGCCGGTAAACGGAGCCGTTGCATCTTGCAAAGCTTGGCAGATTTATACAGAAGAGATCCCTAACAACTATGCTTTTGATTACTCAGGGTAAAGATAATGTTTTATGAATACCGTTTTCAGAAGTACTCAAATGAGATGGTCTGTTGACACCTCCTTGTTTTATTGATCCACCCGTTAAGCCAAAGTCAGTGTCAGGGGTTCCAAGTAATACACCCATACTAAGCAAAACTCGGAGGCAGGTGAATTCCTCAAAGAATAGCTTTATTGGATATATCATATTGGCACAGATCTGGTGAAAACCGACTCTGAAGGCTCCCACAATTTTCAGCTACCGTATTTTGTGGAGTATAAGACGCTCTGGAATATAAGGCGCACCTTATTTTGGGGTGGGGGGTGGGAGGAGAAACATTAAAAAAATAAAAATTCTGCTTGAGAAGCTGTCCGTTAGAGAGACTGCATTTGCAGCCTCCAAAAGCTCCGTTTGCAAAAGAGCTTTTCTTTGCAAAGGCAGCCTCTCGAACGGAACTTTTGGAGGCTGTTTGAGAGGCTCTCTGTTTGGGAGGCTACATTTGCAGCCTCCAAAAGGGTGGGGGACGGCGGGTGGGTGGGGCTACATTTGGTGTATAAAACACACCCAAATTTCCACCCTCTTTTGGGGTGGGGAGTGTGTCTTATACTCCGAAAAATACAGTAATTAAAAGTAAAAGTTCTTCCCTCAATCCCAAACAATCAGTCACATGATCTGTCTGGTTGCCTGGTAACATCACTCCGCCTTCCTCTGACCAGGTGTGAGAATGTCCTTGGTTCCCAAGAGAAAGTATTTTGTTTTGGCTACAAAACCCTAGCTATCTCTAATCCCCCCTCCCTATCCCTCAGCTCCAGTGTGGCAGCACTGAAGCTCCAAGATGGCTTCAACCAGGCCAGCTTCAGGGTTGATAGTCAGTTTAGCCATGATTTTCTGGGCAAGGTCAGTATAGCCAAAGCTTTCTGGAAAAATGTAGAGCCTGAGATGAAGAATGGATGGGAAGTGGCCATGCAGGTGTTTGGGAAGCGGTTGTGAGTGTCAAAGCAGGAAGAGGAAGCAGCTGGAAACATCTCAGGTAGCTTCAAGAGGTTGACGATGGGAGTGGGGCTCCATGAGTAATGATCCCAGGAAGGGGTACATTGGGACAGGGGTCTCCAACCTGAGCAATTTTAAGACTTCTGGACTTCTATCTCCCAGAATTCCCTAGCCAACATGGCTGGCTGGAGACTTCTGGGAGTTAAAAGTCCACAAGTCTTAAAGTTGCCAAGGTTGGAGACTCCTACATTGGAATGCAAGGCAAAGAAGTTAAGAAGATGAAGGATATTGAAAGAAATGTGGGCAGGATCCAAAGACAGGCTGGAAACTAGAGAAGGGGTTGGAGGAGAAGACTTGTCCGGTGAGAACATCATCTCAGGTAGCTTCAGGAGGTTGACGATGGGAGTGGTGCTCCATGAGTAATGATCCCAGGAAGGGATACATTGGGACAGGGGTCTCCAACCTGAGCAATTTTAAGACTTCTGGACTTCCATCTCCCAGAATTCCCTAGCCAACATGGCTGGCTGGAGACTTCTGGGAGTTAAAAGTCCTCAAGTCTTAAAGTTGCCAAGGTTGGAGACTCCTACATTGGAATGCAAGGCAAAGAAGTTAAGAAGATGAAGGATATTGAAAGAAACGTGGGCAGGATCCAAAGACAGACTGGAAACTAGAGAAGGGGTTGGAGGAGAAGACTTGTCCGGTGAGAACATCATCTCAGGTAGCTTCAGGAGGTTGACGATGGGAGTGGGGCTCCATGAGTAATGATCCCAGGAAGGGATACATTGGGACAGGGGTCTCCAACCTGAGCAATTTTAAGACTTCTGGACTTCCATCTCCCAGAATTCCCTAGAATTCTGGAAACTAGAGAAGGGGTTGCAGGAGAAGACTTATCCGGTGAGAATATCACCACCCTCAGATTATTTGGGTTCTAAAAGGGGTGCCTATTGACAAGGGGGGGACCGCATTATAAGCTGCTCACAAAATTCGGTGCCTTTTCATTGCTTCTTGTGTCTTTTTCTCCTGGCACCCCTCTTTACTTGCCCTTGTTCCTTGAGGTCCTCACAGCCACTTGCTCCTCACCCGGTGAAGAGAAGCCTCTCTCCAACAGCGCGGCTCATCCAGGCGGTAGAACAGCACCACCGAGAAATCTCTCAGCTGGCAAATGACCACCTTGCCAGGAATCATTTGGCTAGCATGTTTCCCCCCATAATCCAGAGAGGGGAGAGCGACTCGCAGCTCCACCTGGAGAGCGGTGAAGAGGCCCAGCCCGTTCTCAGCCGCAGCAATTCCGAGGGCTACTTGCTTCAGATGGAAAAGCAAAAAGAAAGGAAAGGAAAGAAAGAGAACCGGAAGGTGAGCAAAGGAGAGGAACCCACACGGTGCAGGGAAGGGGCAGGCGGGTGGGTGTCGATCTTCGTCTTGTAGTGTTGCATAACCAAAATGACTTTGCAGACTATTTATTTATTATTTATTTATTAATCAAATTTCTATACCGCCCTACTCCCGAAGGACTCAGGGCGGTGAACAGCCGAGATAAAATACAGATAATACAAATATTTAAACAATCCCTTAAAATTATTAAATATTTTGGCTGAAACACAGATTAAAACACCCAATTTATAAAATCACACGAATTAAAAATTTAAAAGAGGAGAGTTAGGCCAGGCCAGCCTGCTGAAATAAAAAAGTTTTGAGAGCACGACGAAACGTGCGCAGGTCCGGGATCCTCCGTATCTCTGGGAGGGAGCTCGTTCCAGATGGTAGGTGCCCCCACAGAGAAGGCTCTCCCCCTGGGGGCCACCAGTTGACACTGTTTGGCTGACGGCACCCTGAGAAGTCCCTCTCTATGGGAGCGTACTGGCCGGTGGGAGGCTATTGGTGGTAGCAGGTGGTCCCGTAGATAGCCAGGTCCTAAGCCATGGAGCACTCTAAAGGTGGTGACCAACACCTTGAAGCGCACCCAGAAGACCACTGGAAGCCAATGCAGCTCACGCAGGAGAGGTGTCACATGGGAGCGCCCCCTCGCTCCCATAATCCCCCGCGCGAGTTAGTTTGGGCAAGTCATTCCCACTCAGCCGAACCCACCTCACAAGGTGGTGGTTGTGGGAAAAATAGGAGGAAGGGATTATGTAAAATATGTTTAGATTTCCTTGAGTTATTCATAAAAATAATAAAGGTGGGAGGACAGACAGACAGGGATGGATAGATGGATGGATATGGGATGGATGGAAGATGATAGATAGATAGATAGATAGATAGATAGATAGATAGATAGATAGATAGATAGAGATGGATGGACGGACGAACAAACAGACAGACAGACAGACAGACAGACATGGATGATGGATGGATAGATAGATACTGTGTTTCCCCAAAAATAAGACAGGGTCTTATTTTCTTTTGACCCCCAAAATATGGCCTTGGCCTTATTATCAGGGGGTCTGACAGAGAGAGGCTCCCTCCGTGCACCATCAAACCCCGTCCCTTCTATGGGGGGGGGGACTCAAGTGGCCCGAAGGTGCCAAGCTGCGCAAGTGCCTGTTCCCTCCCCTGCTTGCACGCCTCCCAGGCCTCACCGTGTTGATGTGGGCAAAGCCAGTGAGCACCCAGCTGGAAGCCGCTGGAAATGGAGAAGACGCCAGTCGGGCCAGCTGCCTGCTGCCAAGTCTTCCGGCAGCCAGGGCAGAGAGTCTTACGGCAGCCGGGGCAGAGAGGCAGTGAAGGGAGCTGCAGCCCCACATGGGGAGACTACGCCGCCGCTGCCGCCATCCGGGTACTGAGGATGGCTTCCTC
Source organism: Pantherophis guttatus (assembly GCF_059756535.1). Lineage (NCBI taxonomy): Eukaryota > Metazoa > Chordata > Lepidosauria > Squamata > Colubridae > Pantherophis > Pantherophis guttatus. The sequence continues at coordinate 27,296,410 of NC_142071.1, read as the reverse complement.
TGCAGCTTCCCAAACCCGGCTGGAAGCCGAGAAGAGGCCGGTCGGGACAGCCGCCTGCTGTCGAGTCTTCCGGGAGCCGGAGCAGCCGCATGGAGTTGGAACCATAGAGCGGGAAGTGGCGCACCAGAGGGTCAACGTCATTGCCCAGAGGATCATTGCTTGCCCTCTCCCCTCTTTGGAAGAGCTTTATAGCTCCCGCTGCCTTAAGAAAGTTCAAAACGTTCTTAAAAGTCCATCTCATCCTGGGCACCCCTTTTTTTTTTTTAACTATTACCATCTGGCAGACGGTACAGGACAATAAAAACAAGGACGAATAGGCTGAAAAACAGCTTCTATCCCAGGGCAGTAACCATATTGAATTCTACGGTATAGTGCAATATCGGGTTTTCAGTTTCAATTATACAGAATGTAAAAGGATGTATTTGTTTGCGTTTTTAGAGTTATAATGTACCCTGAAGACGGCATTTAATTTCGTTGTACCACGTGCAATGACAATAAAGTAAACTAAACTAAAACTTCATATTACCCCTTTGTTCAGGGCTCCAGGGCAAAAGGTTACACAAAGATGGATGTGAGGCTCGGAGGCCTTGGACCTGACTATGAAACCATCAAAGAAAAAGTAAGAGGAATGGCATTTATGAATATCTTCTTCTTCCTGCGTGCTCTTTGTCCTGCAGAACATTACAAATGGAGGGTTTTGGCTGAGTTACCAAATTAAAATCAGGAAGAAGGGAATGGACAACAAATCTCTAGATCAGAGGTCTTCAAACTTGGCAGCTTTCAGACTTGTGGACTTCAACTCCCAGAATTCTGGGCTGGAGAACTCTGGGAGTTGAAGTCCATAAGTCTTAAAGCTGCCATGTTTGAAGACCTCTGCTCTAGATTCTGATAGCACTGATGATGCTACCTAGTTTGGCAATGAAATGTCTACTAGATAGAAAACCATCAGGCTTATAACCCTATTGAAAACCAATAACACTATTGAAATAAGTAGAAAGTTTAAATTGGAAAAATAGTAGCAGATTTCGACGAAGTCTCATTCGTCATCTTCAGGCTGGTGTTTTCGGCTTCGTGCTTCTAGGAGCAATGTGAGATCGCAGCTGCGATCTCACATTGCGATCTCACATTGAGCTGCGATCTCACATTGCTCCTAGAAGCACGAAGCCGAAAACACCAGCCTGAAGATGACGAATGAGACTTCGTCAAAATGTCGCCAAGACACTTCCAATTTTATGCGGGAGAAAACCCGAATAACCAAAGACCTACATACCAATACCAGCCAGGTTCCACCTATGTAAGCTAAGTTGTTCTTCAGCCCTAGTTCTGTGAAATCTCATTCACAAGTTTCTGGGATTTGTATCCTGCTGAAAAGCAACAACTCCCAAATTGCAGCACTGAGTTGTTGCTTTTCAGCAGGATACAACTTAGCTTACATAGGTGGAACCTGGCTAGAAAGAATATGCACATAAAAGCCTATGAAAAAAGAAAAAGACATATATATATGAATTTATTATAAACATAAATATATTAAGATTAGGGGATGGAAGACTAGGACTAGGTATATCTAAATTTATGATTAAGAGGATGTAAAAAATATATTGGAAAATATAGTTTTCAAGGACTATAAATTCAGGGGACTTAGAGATATAATCTTGGGGCTGATTAAATCTTATTGACAACTGGTTTTATTGGTGTTTACAGAAAATTGAAATATTGAAAATGTGGTGGAACACTGAGTGATATTTATAATATTAAAATATGAGTGATTTAACGGCTTAAGTGATTAAGTATATTGTACAAAGAAATGTTATTGATGTTTACATATACTTTTGGAGAAAGTGATTAAAAAATCATAAAGAGAGAAAAGTATTGTTTAAAGATAATGAGGTAATCCAACAAATGGGAAAAATGAGTACAAATCGGGGAAATAGCATAATATAGATTGATACATAAAATAATGTATTATAATTATAATGAGCACATTAAGGTTAGAAGTTGGGAGATAAAAATCCTGTATATGTAATTGTATTATTACTGTGAGCACTGTGTGAAAAATATGTTAACCCAGTCACTGTCTACAAAAACTGTTGGTTGTTAAAGAAAAACTGCAAATAAAACATATACAAAAGAAAAAAAAATAATGGCAGAAAGTGAAGACGAACTAAAGAGCCATCTGATGCGGGTGAAGAAGGAGAGTGCAAAAGTTGGCTTAAAACTCAACCTTAAGAAAACTAAAATCATGCCATCCGGCTCTCTCAACTCCTGGCAAACAGATGGGGAAGAAATGGAGGAAGTGACAGATTTTATTTTCCTGGGCTCCAAGATCACCACAGATGGGGACTACAGCCAAGAAATCAAAAGATGCTTGCTCCTGGGGAGGAAAGCTATGGCAAATCTAGACAGCATACTAAAAAGCAGAGACATCACCTTGTCAACAAAAGTGCGTATAGTCAAGGCGATGGTTTTCCCAGTTGCAATGGATGGCTGTGAAAGTTGGACCATAAGGAAGGCTGAGAAGGCTAAAGAATGGAGGCCTTTGAACTCTGGTGCTGGAGAAGACTCCTGCGAGTCCCTTGGACTGCAAGACGATCAAACCCGTCAGTCCTAGAGGAGATCAACCCTGACTGCTCTTTAGAAGGCCAGATCCTGAAGAGGAAACTCAAATGCTTTGGCCACCTAATGAGAAGGAAGGACTCACTGGAGAAGAGCCTAATGCTGGGAACGATGGAGGGCAAAAGAAGAAGGGGACAGCAGAGAACGAGGTGGCTGGATGGAGTCACTGAAGCAGTCAACATGAGCTTAAATGATCTCCAGGGGATGGCAGAGCACAGGAAGGCCTGGAGGAACATTGTCCATGGGGTCGCGATGGGTCGGACACGACTCCACAACTAACAACAACAAGACAACCTGGTATTCTTGAGATATTTTAGACTTCCAATCACGTTAATCCCATGAAGCACAGCCAAAGACAAAGGATCGTCGGAGATGTTATTCAAAGCATCTGGAAGTTGCACGTGCCTGGATGAAAGATTGGATGGATGGATCCATTCCTGGGTCCATTCACAACAGAGAGTTCTACTTTTGCTGATCAGTTGGGTTACCTTGCTCAACAACATAGCTGACCAAGGAGACAATCAGCAGAAGAGACGTACCATTTCAGAACTTGCTCTTGAGGATATTTCCAGTATGGTGGTAACAATCCTGGGAAGGTTAAGAGTTTATTTAAACTCCTGCAGAAGTCTGTCCTAACAGATCTTAACAGAGTTGGAAGGGACCTTGTAGTTCATCTAGTCCAACCCTCCTCCCCACCCAAGCAGGAGACCCTACACCATTTCTGACAGATGGCAATCCAGTCTCTTCTTCAAAGCCTCCAGTGATGAAGCTCCCACAACTTCCTAAGGCAACTTCTGTTCCATCGGTTGATTGCTCTCACGGTCAGAAAAATGTCTCCTTATTTCCTGGTTGAATCTCTCCTTGTTCAGTTTCCATCCATGTCCTTGGTGGGTCTTTGTTAAAACTTGAATGCTGAACCAGATGTGGCATTCACGTAACTCAACAAAAATCTTTGAATGTAATCCTCTATTTTTGAAGATATGAGAGTTGCCCACTGCTACAAAAGAAGTCTTGTATGTGGGTGTGCTAATTTTATTTAATTGATAAATTAATTCATTTTAGGTATGCATTTCCTTAGAAAAACGTAAGTGGGGAGAAGCTGATCGTGATTGGTATTCTAACCACTAAGTGAGAGGTCTTCAAACTTGGCAGCTTTAAGACTTGTGGACTTCAACTCCAGCTATGCTGGCTGGAGAATTCTGGAACTTGAAGTCCACAAGTCTTAAAGCTGCCAAGTTTGAAGACCTCTGCACTAGGCCCACCTAAATTCACAAATTGAGGGAGAAAAGATAAAAAGTCACGTGAAGATCTTAACAGGACTTGACCACCTTCCTTTCCTTGCTAACTCAGATTCGGTTTCAGATTAAGAGTTGGAAGGGACCTTGTAGGTCATCTAGTCCAACCCACTGCAGAAGACCCTACACCATTTCTGACAGATGGCAGTCTGGTCTCTTCTTGAAAGCTTCCAGTGATGAAGCTCCCACAACTTCCGAAGGCAACTTCTGTTCCATGGGTTGATTGTTCTCACTGTCAGAAAATTTCTCTTTATCTCCAGGTTGAATCTCTCCTTGTTCAGTTTCCATCCATTATTCCTTGTCTGGCCTTCAGGTGCTTTGGAAAATAGCTTGACCCCCTCCTCTCTGTGGCAGCCCCTCAAATATTGCAACACTGCTATCCTGTCTCCCCTGGTCCTTCTCTTCATTAGACTAGCCATGCCCAGTTCCTGCAACCGTTCATCGTATGTTTTAGCCTCCGGTCCGGAAGTCCTCCAACTTCCAAAGGCTAAGCTCCCTTGGGTTCTGTCCTTCACGACCAAAATAAATAAATCAATGTCCAGAAAACGTCTGGCTATGTTCAGAGTAGATCAGGCTTCCAAGGTGTAGCTTTTTTTTTTTTTAAAGCCTTGGTAGAACATATCCATTAGTCTGTATTCTCCTGCAGAGAATTCCAATTGCAGATCAGGATGCACAAATCCATTCTCTTCTAGTGTAACCGAGGTTGCTTGCTTTAATGCAGTTGAGCTGTTCTGGGGAATTTAGATGGTCCTGGCTTTATCACAAAAGGATAAAAAATAATAATAATAATAATAATGGAAGTCAACCCAACCGAGAAAAATCTAATTGTGAAGAGCTGAACGCGCATTATGCCTTGTTAGGAAACATTGGCCATTAATCTGATGCCTGATGTTTCTCCTTTGGCCCAAAAGAGAAGATGAAGCTGATTAACCGAGAAAGAATTGAGAAAAAAAGCCTCTTTCCCAAACTTTCATATTTTTATTTTTATTTTATTTTTTTACTTTCAATGAATGGAAACATGCTAGGTATTTTCCATGTTACTGGTACAACAGGGTCAGTACTCTACATTTGCTCAACTTACACTCAATTGTTTTTAGCAAGTTATAGTGGTGATTTTGTAGTACCCAATCCTGCTGGAGAGCAGGTAGGGGAAACAATGTATGATCTTCAACATAACAATAAGGTAAAAGGAAAGCTTCCCCTGGCACATATGTGCTAGTTGACCCCGACTCTAGGGGGCGATGCTCATCTCCATTTCAAAGCCGAAGAGCCAGCGCTGTCCGAAGACATCTCCGTGGTCATGTGGCCGGCATGATTAAACGCCAAAGGTGCACGGAACGCTGTTCCCTTCCCACCAAAGGTGGTCGCCTTATTTTTCTACTTGCATTTTTTACGCGCTTTCGAACTGCTAGGTTGGCAGAAGCTGGGACAAGTCACGGGAGCTCACCCTATTATGCGGCACTAGGGATTCGAACCGCTGAGCTGCCGACCTTTCGATCGACAAGCTCAGCGTCTTAGCCACTGAGCCACCGCGTCCCTTACCAATAGAAGAGAATATTTACCATACCAGTAGGAGAGAATATTTGTAGCTCAAGGTTGAACTGTGGGGTCCTTAGTGCTCTCTGGCCTTGGTTGTTTTCTTGCAGACATTTCGTGACCCAACTAGATAGTATCATCAGTGCTATAAGGAAGTGGGGTTTCCTCTGGGTGGTTGGTTGTTTATTGCTGCTGTTTATTGCTTGATTGTTTGTCTGAGGTGGTTGTTCCCCAGTTGGGGTATCGTTTACAGCTTGATCGTTGGTCTTGTGTTAACCTTTGTGTTAATTTCTGCTCATCTGGGTGTTGATTGAGTGGTGCGGTGGCCTAGAGGTGGCGCTCTCGTCTCACAATCAGGAGGCTGTGAGTTCGATCCTAGGTAGAGGCAGCTATTTCTCTGGGCACAAATGAGAATATATCTGCTGAATATAACTCCGCATTGGCAACAGGAAAGGCATCCAGCCAGTAAACACTCGGCTCAATTCAGTTGCCCAGACTCCACCCCGCAAGGGATTATGGGGTCATTAAAAGATAATGATGATAATCATCTGAGCGTTGACTGCTGTTGAGGAGGTGTTTTGATCTTTTTAGACAATACCCCAATCAAAGACCTACCAACTCAGTCAAGCAAGCTAACAATAAGCAACAGCTTAATTAAGGAATCGTCATATTCACACGCTACCTTTCCTGTGAGAAGTTCAGGAGAGATTAGCTCATAAATTCATGCCCGGCTAAAACGCTTTGTCCCGTTAGCGAGAGTTTTGAGTCCGCTCCTCCCTCTTCCACACTTCCTTTTCAAGACCGTACTTGAGCTTTTCAACTGGTTTGAGATAGGCGGCCGTGCAAATTGAACAATTTAAATAAATAAATACAATGCATTAAAACGCTCGTCTCCAGCCTGCCCTTGAACTCCTCCTCTTTGTCCTTTGACAGTCAGAAAAGATAAAACACCAAAAAGTATACGCCAAGCAAGTAAATGAACAAAACCTGAAGAATATGTCAAGTACACGGAAACCTCAGTCGAAAACGGAGAACAAATCAGTCGTGTCAAGGCAGAAGGTAGGAACTAGCGAAACAAGATTTTTTTTGTCCGTAGGAGACTGTCTGGAACAGCCTTTCTCAACCTTGGCACCTCAAAAATGTGTGGACATCCAAGTCCCAGAATCCCCCCAACAGCATCCTGGGAATTGAAGTCCACCCCTCTTCAAGTTGCCAAGGTTGAGAAACACTGGTCTTCAAGGATCAAGACTGAACATACTCTTAGATGATCAGAATGCCCCTGGCTCTCTGTCTTGAATATGAACCGTGTGGATTTTTGATTGCTTTCATCATCAGTGTTGGTGATCCAAGCATAGTTCCTCCCTTATGAGAATAGAGTGGAGTAGAGTGGAGTGGAGTGGAGTGGAATGGAATGGAATGGAATGGAATGGGAATGGGAATGGGGAGTGGAGTGGAGTGGAGTGGAGAGGAGTGGAGTGGAGTGGAGTGGAGTGGAGTGGAGTGGAAGGGAAGGGAGTGGAGTGGAGTGGAGTGGAGTGGAGTGGAGTGGAGTGGAGTGGAATGGAATGGAATGGAATGGAATGGGAATTGGAGTGGAGTGGAATGGAATGGAATGGAATGGAATGGAATGGAATGGAATGGGAATTGGAGTGGAGTGGAGTGGAGTGGAGTGGAATGGAATGGAATGGGAATGGGAATTGGAGTGGAGTGGAGTGGAATGGAATGGAATGGAATGGAATGGAATGGGAATTGGAGTGGAGTGGAATGGAATGGAATGGAATGGAATGGAATGGAATGGAATGGGAATTGGAGTGGAGTGGAGTGGAGTGGAGTGGAGTGGAAGGGAAGGGAAGGGGAGTGGAGTGGAATGGAATGGAATGGGAATTGGAGTGGAGTGGAGTGGAGTGGAAGGGGAGTGGAGTGGAATGGAATGGAATGGAATGGAATGGAATGGAATGGAATGGAATGGAATAGAATAGGGAATGGGAATGGGAATGGGAATGGGAATGGGAATAGAGTGGAGTGGAGTGGAATGGGAATGGAATGGAATGGAATTGGAGTAGAATGGAATAGAATATTGGAATGAAGAGTAGGAAGGGACCTTGGAGGTCTTCTAGTCCAACCTCCTGCTTAGGCAGGAAACCCTACACCACTTCAGACAAATGGTTATCCAATCTCTTCTTAAAAACTTCCAGTGTTGGAGCATCCACAACTTCTGGAGGCAAGTTGTTCCACTGATTAATTGTTCTAACTGTCAGGAAATTTCTCCTTAGTTCTAAGTTGCTTCTCTCCTTGACTGGAATAGAATAATAGAACAGAACAGAACAGAACAGAACAGAACAGAACAGAACAGAACAGAATAGAATTCTTTATTGGCCAAGTGTGATTGGACACACAAGGAATTTGTCTTGGTGCATACGCTCTCGATGTACATAAAAGAAAAGATACATTTGTCAAGAATCATAAGGTACAACACTTAATGATAGTCATAGGGAAACAGTTTAGTTTCCACCCATTGCTTCTTGTGCTGCCCTCAGGTCCTTTGGAGAATAGCTTGACTCCCTCTTCTTTTTGGCAACCCCTGAGAGATTGGAACACTGCTATCATGTCTCCCCTGGTCCTTCTTTTCATCAGACTAAACATACCCAGTTCCAGCAACTGTTGTTTGATCGTTTAACCTACTCGGTTGAAATCCTAAGGCAGCAAGATTGCAAAAATCTTGCCAGATTTTCATTTATGACGGAAGAGGCATATACATGTATGTACCCTCAAACATGATCGTATAACAAGTCTACCGCCTCGAAAGAATGCCAATTGGATACTAAGTCACAAAGAACAAGTCCTACCAATTGTATGAGTGGAGGCTGGCACCTCCTACTACAGTGATCTCACCTGTAGGAGAAGGAAAAGAAGTGATAAACTCCCTTGCTAGGAGTATGGAGAATCAAGTAATTTTGTTATTCCTTCTGTGTCTCTACCGTGTTTTCCCTAAAATAAGACCCTGTCTTATATTTCTTTGAACCCTGAAATAAGCGCTTGGCCTTATTGCCATGCGCTCAAAAGCCCAATTGGTCTTATTATCAGGGGATGTCTTATTTTGGGGGAAACAGGGTATTTATTTGCCGGTTTTATGTCTTCTTAAAATTTTCCCTTCTGGTCCTTTTTTTTTTTTTCTACCATGTCTTCTATTCTAAGACAAAATCTAGAATTTCAGCTTGATGAAAAGAAATCTTTTGAGGATGGTTAAGTAGGGGAAGTGTCAATTTCGAACTGAATTTGGTCGCAGGCATCTTTCTGTTCCTCAGTTGCTACACAGAGGGGGAAGTGGGGAAGGAGGTTGGAATGCCTTACTAGACAAAACAAAGGACTTTCTCATGAGAATCAAGGTCATCCCTACTGGCAGCAGATAAGATTGGGGAAGGAGTGCCTGAAGAGCCCGCCAATTAACCCAATTGGTCAACGTGACCTGTGACATTTGGGGAATGGGGTTGTTTGAACCACAGTGGCGCAGTGGTGAGAGTGCGGTGACTGCCAGCTGCCTGAAATTTGGCAGTTCGAATCTCACCAGGCTCGAGGTTGACTCAGCCTTCCATCCTTCCGAGGTAGGTAAAATGAGGACCCAGGTTGTTGGGGGCAAGAGGCTGACTCTGTAAACCCGCTTAGAGAGGGCTGCAAAGCACTGTAAAGCGGTATATAAGTCGAAGTGCTATTGCTATTTTCCTTCCTCCCTCCCTCCTTCCTTCCTTTCCTTCCTTCCCAGTCGTTAGAATACAGTATTGCAGGCTAACTCTGCCAAATGACAGGAGTTCAATCCTGATTGGCTCAAAAGTTTGACTCAGCCTTCCATCCTTCCGAGGTGGGTAAAATGAGGACCCAGATTGTTGGGGACAATAGGCTGACTCTGTAAACCACTTAGGGCTGCAAAGCACTGTAAAGCGGTATATAAGTCTAAGTGCTATTGCTATTGCTAATTTTCTTCCTTCCTTCCTTCCTTCCTTCCTTCCTTCCTTCCTTCCTTCCTTCCCTCCGTCCTTCCCTCCGTCCTTCCTTCCTTCTTCCCTCCCTCCCTCCCTCCCTTTCCAGGAGTTAGAATACAGTATTGCACCTAACTCTGCCCACAGGCAGGAGTTTGATCCTGACTAGCTCGAGGTTGACTCAGCCTTCCATCTTTCCGTGGTGGGTCAAATGAGGACCCAGATTGTTGGGGGCAAGAGGCTGACTCTGTAAACCGCTTAGAGAGAGCTGTAAAAAGCACTGTAAAGCGATATGTAAGTCTTAAGTGCTATAGCTATCGCGATTTCCTAGTTTAATTATACTGAAACCGCGGGAAAGATTTAGAGTGGGTTTTCCTTTAGAATTGTGCCGATACGATGCAGTCATTAAAGAAGCCCTTTGAGAAAGAGACCCAGGCTCAGAGCTCCAATTTGCTTGGGTTTCCTTCGTCGGAGCCTTGAGAGGAAGAATTTGTGGGAGACGCTGACGTGAAGGAACCCACCTGCGTCTTCCTCGGAAATAGTCTCTATCTAATCTGGGGTTCGAGGTTGTTTCACGACCCGTCGTGGTGGCCTTCTTTCCTTCCTTCTGCAGGCCCTTGAATACGCCAAGACAATTCCCAAGCCTCGGCTTTTCGTCTCGAGATCGTCGGAGGAAGAGACCAAAGAGGAGAAAAATCTGGCGCGGACTTTAAACGGAGAGAACCTCCCTCCCATCTCCTCTCTGGAGTCCCTGCAAAACAGGCACGAGAAGGAGAAGCAGGTGGTCGCCGCCTTCAAAACGCTCCATATTGTCTGATGGGGGGGGTGGGGCGTCCCCCATCGACCTTCGTAGGCCCACCGCGCTCTTCCCGCTCTCCCTCCCCCACCGTTTTCTTCTCGCCGTGTAGTTCACCCCTGGTCCGAATGGACGAGCGTACCACGATGAGTTTCATGAACTTCTGCAAGATCTGGGATGTTTTTCTCCATGAGTTTCATTCAGCCTTACTTATTTTTGTTGGATTTTATTGTTGATAATTAAAACGTTGAGTGTACGATGAACTAGAAGCGATCTTTCTCTTTTCTTTTCTTTTCTTTTCTTTTCTTTCCTTCCCTCCATTCCAGGGCTCCATCCTTTTCCCAAAAAAAACCTTTTGATGGTTTAAGGGTCAGCCTAAATGAAGAACTTAGATCTAGGCCAGGGGTCTGCAACCTTAAACACTCCAAAGAGCCATTTTGGACCCGTTTCCCACAGAAAAGAAAACACCGGGAGCCACAAAACCTGGGTGGGTGTGGCCAACTCGACGTCACTCACTCCCACCCAGTCACATGACACACACCCCCCCCAGCCATGCCTACCCATGTTTTGTGGGAAACAGCTATCTCTCTGGGTGTGTGTCTCTCTGTCTCTGTCTCTCTCTGTCTCTGTCTCTCTCTCTGTCTCTCTCTCTCTGTGTCTCTCTCTCTCTCTCATATCTCTCTCTCTCTCTCTCCTCTCATCTCATCTCTCTGTCTCTCTCTCTCTCTTCTCTCGCTCTCTCTCTGTCTCTCTCCCCTCTGTCTCTCTCTCTCTGTCTCTCCTCACTCTCTCTCTCTTTCTTCTCATCTCTCTCTCTCTCTCATCTCTCTCTCTCTCTCATATCTCTCTCCTCTCATCTCTCTGTCTCTCTCTCATATCTCTCTCTCTCTCATCTCTCTCTCTCATCTCTCTCTCTCTCCTCTCATCTCTCTCTCTCTCTCATCTCTCTCTCTCTCTCATATCTCTCTCTCTCTCTCTCTCATCTCTCTCTCTCTCTCTCTCTCTCATCTCTCTTTCTCTCTCTCTCTCTCCTCTCCTCTCTCTGTCTCTCTCTCTTCTCTCTCTCTCTCTCTCTCTCTCTCCCCTCTGTCTCTCTCTCTCTCTCTCTCTCTCCTCACTCTCTCTCTCTCTCTCCTCTCTCTCTCCTTTCTCATCTCTCTCTGTCTCACCCCACCCTCAGGTCGCCATTACCGGTTTGCCTAAACTGGTCCAAACCAGCTGAATACCACCACTGCCTGTCAGGCCACCCTGGAAACAATGAAGGATCGGCCCACAATGCCTCTGCCAGCGAAAATAGAGCTCGGGAGGGCTGCACGCGGCCCTCCTGAGCTTTGTTTTCACTGGCAGAGGGTTGCAGGAGGCCGTCACAACTGAAAACGGAGCTCGGGAGCCCGTTTTCACTGGCACAGTGCTTGGGCCGCCACAGGCGCCCCCGACACGAGTGATGTCGAGCTGGCCATGCCCACTCTGGCCCCCCAACGTCAAACACAACCCTGAGGTGGCCCTCAATATAATTGAATTGGACACCCCTGGTTTATACCATTTTTCAATGAGATTGCGCAATAAAAACAGTTGTGTAACTCCTATTCCTTTTACGATTCTCGCTTAAGTCTTCCAAAATGCAACTTGTGAATTTGTACGTCTGGATTGCTGCTCTTCAGAGCTGATCCGCTCGTAGAAATAGCAACGAAGCGACCAAAAAGGCGCGACTTTGAAGTATTTCTGATGAGCTCTGTTGTTTTTCTGACTAAAAGTGATAATTCCTTTTACGGCAAAGCTCGAGAACCTATTTTTCAACATCACCCTTTAGAGGGATATCAAAGAAACTTTATTCATTGCCTAATATTTTAATTAGATTATATTCTCAATTTAACCCATTACGCACACAAGGTATCTCTTTGATGAACAGCCTGTTTAGCCCCAGATGTTAGAAATAATGAATGCTGGGCCTTTTGGATTTAATGAGTATTTCTACCTTTCTAATCTGACTCTTTGTACCTATTATTATTATTATTATTATGATTTCCCCGAGCCATAGAATTGAGTTAATTGAAGGACTCTCTTACCATCATATATTAAGGGGTCTAAATTAGCATTTCCTTTTCTGATATTTTTTTTTTAATGCAAGTGGCTTTTTCTTTCTTTTTTTTTGCTTTGATCAGAGGATTTAGTTGAAGGGGCCTCAGTCTCCTGAAAATGAGCTGATGGGCTTATTATTAGGATAAAATGCAAATATGGCCATGTGTTTGACAATGCTTAATGTCTTAATTGCTCACCTCCAAGATCAGATATGCTTTCTGTATCAACCTGGAGGGCAGGACAATCTTTACAAAGTTACAGATAAAGCAGGGGTGAAATTCAACCGGTTCAGACCGGCTCGGGCGAACCGGTAGGGGACAATTTGAATCGGTTCGCCGAACCGGTAAAAACTAGCTCTAGTTGGCCCCACCAACGCCTGCCCGCTCGCCACTCACCCCTTCCGGCTGCTCGCTCGCCCCTTCCCACCACTCAAACCATTCAACGTTAAACGCTGCAGCGGAGAGACTCCGAACTTTTCTCCCTCCTTTCACAACGGAGCTTTACTTTACTTTTACTTTTATTTGATTTATATACCGCCCTACTCCCGAAGGACTCAGGGTGGTGAACAGCCAACAATAAAATACATACATACAAAATTTAAAAAGCAGAAATAAAATCGAATTCAATAGTTTGGCCCAGACAGATTTAAAAAAAAACAAAACCCCTGCAGCCTCTCCCTTTAAGGTAGTCCCTGAGAGGGAGGGGGCCAGGTTGGGACCATAAAGGGAGCAGCAACTCCGCTGTGAATGGAGGGAGAAAAGTTCGAATTCTGCCACAGCATTCACTATGAGCCCTTCTGGTGCATATACACCCATTTTTTCCCCTTCTGTGGGCGTGGCTTGGTGGTGGGGGTCATGTGACTGAGTGGGCGTGGTGTGAATGACATCGAGTTGGCCATGCCCACTCAGTCACAGGGGGTCCCCACCAAGCCACGCCCACAGAACCAGTATGGGGAAAAAAAAATTGAATGTTACCACTGCGATAAAGCTTTTTACTTGAAGAGGAATTTCTGTTAGAAACCTTTGGATCCAGACTGCTAAACTTTTGAGGGTAAAGTATATTACTCAAAAAAAAAAAAAAAATGATATCTGGATTTAAATCCTATGCATTTTAGGATTTTCCTGCCAGGATAGGTTGGGGAAAAAAGGATAATCTGGAAATATTGGAATATAAATCAGAGGGGTGGAATTTTGATTAGATGAGGGTGATCTTGACCTGAGAGTAATGGACCGAGAGACGAATTCCACAATGGAGCAGAGCCAGAAATATGAATTAAATGGATAACAGTGGATCGATCGAAAATATGACGCTCTTCGCTGCATAATTAATTAAACCTAATCTGTATTTTTCTCTCCAGACAAATCAGATGGAATTGAATCCCCTTTTGAATGTCTCTTCATGCCAGAACTTAGTACTGATGTTATCATCATTTGTAGAACTTAGGAGAATGCAAACAGGACTTTACAATATTATGATGTTCTACGTGGTGGCACAGTGGTTAGAATGCAGTACTGCAGGCTAATTCTGCCGACTGCCGGCAGTTCAATTCTCACCGGCTCAAGGTTGACTCAGCCTTCCATCTTTCCAAGGTTGGTAAAATGAGGACTCAGATTGTTG